>NW_007728277.1:309113-319116 GCF_000696425.1 Galeopterus variegatus | reverse complement strand
TCTTGTACCCTTTTCCCACTGTAGAAAGCCCAGGGGCCAGGACTTCTGCTTGGGCTTGGAGTGGGCGTGGTACAGTCTAAGGAAGCTCTAAGAATTACCAATGGTCGTGATGAACACTATTCTTATTGCCATTGTCTTAGTCTAGATCTGTATCTAGAAAGTTATTAAAAGTGCAAGAAACAATCATTCGGGCGTGGTACAGTCTAAGGAAGCTCTAAGAATTACCAATGGTCGTGATGAACACTATTCTTACTGCCATTGTCTTAGTCTAGATCTGTATCTAGAAAGTTATTAAAAGTGCAAGAAACAATCATTATACCCCAGAATCATTCTTACACCATCAATAATGGTTCATTTCACTTTATAATATGCAATATTTTAATTTATATCTTAAAGGCCTTGGTGGGTCTCTGCCTGGGCTCCTTTTTCCTTCTACACACACAGTCATAGTGAGAATTTGTCAAAGTCCAGGCCATACTTTGGCTGCTGACATGTACGTCACCTTCAGCAGTGTGTGGCTGGAGGCGAGGGCTTCTCTGTCAGCTCTCTGCAGCACCAACAACCGCACAAACTTGTTTTCTGCCAGCACCCAAACAGATTCAACCTCAAAGATGCCGAGGAAGTTGACACTGCCAGTAATAAGAGGCCATCTTGAGCACGTTCCTTTCCTGGCCACAGTGTCACTTTGACAGATGTCAGACTTAGCATCACTAGAGATAGGCCCATTATGGACTTGGAAAGCTGCTGTCATTTCTGACTGCAGATTCTCCCAGCCAAAAAATCACATGGTGCTCAGGGATGTGCCAAGTGTGGGGTAAATATGGGCAACTTCCCTGCTGTTCACAGCACTGAAGTCCTAATCCCCAGCAGAGGCAAAGGCTGAGGTCTAAACACACCGTTCTTTAGGGCTCATTTTGTGCTAAATAAAAACTCACCACAGTTATAAATTTGAATCATAACCCCTTTTTATACTGTTGAATTTTTACCCATCTGTACTCTGTTGCTTTCACCAAAACTAACTGGCCCCAAAGACAGTTTATCAAATGCTTTCCAGTCAGGATCCTGGTAATTATGTCCTAGAGAAAGACCTTGACATCCAGTCCAGAAAGTTAATTACTGAACTAATATAATTAACAAAACCTTTTATTTTTCAGGGTTAAGTCAAGCACCTCTGTGGGCAGGGTATCTGTTTGATTTGTTTATTCTCTAGTTAACATGTAATTAGCTCTTAAGGACAATGCATTTTTTGACTTTTTAAAGCCAATTTTTATTTAGCTGCAGGTCCTCAGACCCAAAGCTGTTCCAGCCAAGCAGCCAAACAAGGAGACAGTTCGTCTGCTTGTCTGTAAGGCAGAATTGAAAGCCTAGAAATATTTGCAAAATTCAGATGCAATAAAAGGGAACATTATGGACTGAAAGTTATAGCTTTTCAAGAAAATGAGTTCCCATCAGGAGTGGAACCGGTGATGAGGTAACCACCGTATAAGAAAATTTTCAGTAGGTCTTGCACCCATGGCCTAAATGATGGATAACCTTAAAACACATCCACTGTGGCTATCTAGACTTCTGAGCCACATGAATGACATGTGGAACATGTCATCTAACCTGAGCTTCAGCAGTTTGAGAATTCCCCTTTACTGCTGCAACATGTCTGGAATTTTATAGCAGGGGAATTTGAATATGCCAATTTAGGGTCTTACTTTTCTCACTAACTACAATTTAAAGAATGAACAGTCACACTTCCAGCCTGGCTTGAATTAGCTCCCATCAGTTTTACCCACCACCAAATTCTTGCACCTTTGATGGGAACTAATTAAGCTCATGTGGTGTTTTTTTCCCCAGACTGTCTTTTGAAGCTCTGGAACAGAGCACACCAAATTAGACCCATCTGTCTAAATGGGAAGGAGGTTATTTATCCCACTGACAGGAAGGATTCCTTTCCTACCTAGAAGCAACCCTTCTGATGTTCCCAGACACCATGGGATGATTATGGTAACTCCAGCTGTTAACCAGCTAGAATTCTGACAAGAACAGTTTAGTGTTGTATCAATGACCATCTACCAATTCACATCAATCAGTTCCTTGCACAGTGAAACGTCCAAGGAGGCCACATAGAATGCCAGCAGACTATCATTCCAAGGTCAAAATAGCAACATTCAGGAATTCAGTGCAATATTTAAATGGTTGTTCTGTGGTCATCTTGCCAAAATGTAAGTATTTTTTCATTAACTATGCTCCAACAGCAGAGCCTAATTAATTTTTATGGCAGATGGGAGTCTTTTTGACACACGGAGTTACTTTCTTAAAAAGAAGAAAATAACCCTGCCATTCACACATGCCAGGGAACAAAGTTATAGGAAAGAAGCCCTTGATAATGATGACGTCCACATTTCTGCCCCCAATAGGCACTACTCAGCCTTATCAACTCTATTTGACGAACTCCCATTCCCCGCGCCCTCCCAGCTACTAAATTGGTAAATAAAAAGGAAGGAGAATTAATTAATATTTGGCAGTCATGATATAATGTTACTCCTGACCCAAGAAATCTTTATTTAGGTTAAGGGAAAAAATTATAAGAATACCATAGTCTAAAGGGGGAAACATCGTGTCCACCTATAGAATACATGAGAGTGGTACCCAACTACTTGTTGGGTCCCTTATAAAATAGGAGCCTTATTATATAACATAAAGGGATTATTAATAAAATAATTACATTTTCATAATTAGGGACCCAAGAAATCTTTATTTAGGTTAAGGGAAAAAATTATAAGAATACCATAGTCTAAAGGTGGAAACATCGTGTCCACCTATAGAATACATGAGAGTGGTACCCAACTACTTGTTGGGTCCCTTATAAACTAGGAGCCTTATTATATAACATAAAGGGATTATTAATAAAATAATTACATTTTCATAATTAGTGCTCAATTAGTTACTTAGTTACTGTTTTCTTGATCCTGCCTCAAGTAGATTTATGGAAGAAAATGAATAAATAAATAAACAAGGACTCAATTGAATCAGCAGCTTTCAAACTTTGCTGAAAGGCAGAGAAACTCTGTTATTCAAAACAGATCCATGCAGCCCGCCAGTACATGAGATGGTCCAAAATGAGTTGGTCTGGATGAGCAGAGGTGACATGGAAAATCGAGCCTTTTCTTCTGCCTCCCACCCCTTCCTGAGGAGGTCCTGAGGTCAGCACAGCTGCTGAGGTCTTTATAAAACAGCCAAACGAATTCCGATATACCTGAGTGACAGAGGAGACTATAGCCATGAAAGATGGTCATGACAAAGGTCTCAATGACATGGAAGAACTATAATAAAATGTTAAGTAAAAAAGCAAGAAGTGATTTTTTTATATCTATACAGGATTGCATTGCTGATTTTAAAATACCCCGACAAACACTGAAAGGGGGCCTGCTAGCGCTAAAACATAAAAGAAGGTCAACATGGTTATTGCTAGGTGAGAGATTATGGGTGATTTCTTGCTTCTTTTAATTTTACTGTGGTTTTCAAAAAGAAAAAGGAAGGGAAGAAAAGAAAAAGCAAAGGGAAAGATGGAGAGAACCAGTCTAGACACCCTTTGGGCTTAGAGTCAATAAAAATGTACTGTACACTGGTCAATAGTAAAGACAACATTTACCCTTAAGTTAAAAAAAAATAAAAATAAATATCTCGTCTTTCGATGAATGCAAAGATTTGATCATAGCGCCTGTTTTCATACCTGCAGAAGGAGTGGGTTGGTCCTTTAGGGATCTGGAGTTGGTACCCCCCACTAGTGCAGCAGCCTGCAGATGGGTGCTCCAGGCAGAGCTAGGACTGTAATGAGGACGGAGGAGGAGCCCTGTTTGGCAGAAGCGCATTCCCAGTGCCACCCACTCACCACATCCAGGTCCTGGGAAACCCGCCGTTTCCGCAGCTCTTCCATCCTCTCGCACACATCAGAGAAGCAGGTATTGTAATAATCTGCATACTGCTGTGCCAGGTCATCGATGTTTCCCAGCGAACCGTCCTGAGGGGCGTGGAGTGGGGAGGGGAAGAAACAAGAAAAGAATGAAGTGGTCAGGTCAGTCCACCTTCAAAAAGCCCCTCAGCCATTTGGTCTCTCTCTATACAGCGTTTATAGCAACGCTGGCCGATATTTATCAAGTGGTGACCATGTGCCAGGCTACGTTTTACATGTGAGATCTGCTGATCCTCAGGGCAGCCCTCTAAGCCGGGACCTGCTCTTTTCTTCACTGTCTAGATGCACGAACAGTAGCTATAAGAAGGTGAGCGACTGCCCACAGATCCCAGGGCTAACTAGAAAAAAAGCCAGGCCTCCAACCCAGGACTGTCTGGTGCCAAAGCCCAGGTCTTCAACCCACACCTCATTGCCTGCCTAGTGGGCTGAGAAAGGAGCCAGCAGGGGAGCACCTCCAGCAATGTCACCATGTGAGCAAGAGGCTCCTTAATGCCCAAACATGGTCAGTGGCTCACCAGCACCTCCTGCGAAGCTTAGGAAAGGTATAGATGCCAGGACCCCTTCCCAGATATACCGATTGGAGCCTGAGAGTTCAGGCATCCACAGAGAATGCTGCATTGGGGACACAGCTCACCACACCCTCAAGAGACCCTCAGAAAAGTGGAAAATCTTACTGTTCATTAGTCAGTAGCGTTCCTTAGTATTCATTATTCATTATTACTATAGTCATTCATATTCATGTTATTCGTTAGACTTATTAGCCATTAGTCATTCCAAATACAGGTTCAAGAGTACACATTACAAATTCACCAGAATAAATACGTAAATATGTCTCTTGTTGCTTCACCGAGGCAAGGGGCACTGGCTCTGGAGCCCACTCTCTAAGCTCACACCCAGCTCTGTTGCCTCCTACCATTTAAGTGGCGCTGGGCACATTTCCTCATCTCTCAGTCACACTGGAGTAACTGCAGCACCCATCCCACAGTGAGGATGAATGCAGTAACCTGTGAAGCACTTGGATCTCAGCCTACTCATGTACAGTCACGGCCACCTAACAACGCTTTGGTCAATGACTGACCTCATATACAATGATGGTCCCATAAGATTACAATGAAGCCATCATGGCACAATTACTTTATTTATTATTTCTAATACATTTACTGTAGCCCAAGTGTACAGCATTTATAAAGTCTATGGTAGTGTGCAGTAATGAACGAGGCCTTCACACTCACTCACTGACTCACCCAGGGCAACTTGCAGTCCTGCAGGCTCCATTCATGGTAAGTGCACTATACAGATGTACCATTTTTGTCTTTTATACCACATTTTTACTGTACCTCTTCTACGTTTAGACACATGAATACCTACCATTGTGTTACAACTGCCTGCAGTGTTCAGTACAGTCACATGCGGTACAGGCGTGTAGCCTAGCAGCACTAAGCTGTACCACATAGCCTTGTGCGTCGTAGGCTACACCATATAGGTTTGTCTAAGTGCACTCTATGACGGTCCCAGAACATCGAAATCACCGAAAGAGGAACAGGCCCTCACTAAGCATGGCATGACTGCAATCTGCCTGGCACATAGTAAGTGCTCATAGGTTTGTCTAAGTGCACTCTATGACGGTCCCAGAACATCGAAATCACCGAAGGAGGAACAGGCCCTCACTAAGCATGGCATGACTGCAATCTGCCTGGCACATAGTAAGTGCTCAAAACTTACTTAGCTAACAATATTCACTACAAGATTATGTTTTATACTACAGTCTTCTTTAGGGGAGTGGATTCCTAAATACATGTCTGAACACATACAGAGAGGATGGCAGGAGTGCTACATATATTTGTAAGTTATGCAATTTCTTCTATCAATTCATTCATTAAGACATCTCTCCTCTGTTCCTTTTCTCCTCCCAACATGTTCTGTCTTTGTTATGAATAAACGACTTTACCAAGACAACCCAGGAAAATAATTTTACCAAGACAACTAAGGAAAGAGCTTTTAGACAACCTAAAGATTGCACACACATTTTCCATTTTACTAACTGCTTGCCAGCCCCTTTGGTTATTCAAATGTTAGCGCATTACCCATAGCAACACAGGTCTAAGACTGCAAAGCAGCCTTACAGAGGAAAGTGGGGTTTGGGAAGAAGATTTCCACCAAAGCCTTCCTGCAAAAGACCTACACCTGGTCAGGAGGCCTGGGTCAGAGCAAGCCATCAACTCTACCCACTTTTCTGTGTTCACTGATTTTACAGAACAAAGGGAAAGGAGAAACAGAAATAGAAAGAAATGATTTTTTAGAAAACATCTTCCCTTTCCCACCAATAGCATGTTCTACATTTGAGGTAATTGCCTCAAAGTTCCTAGTACAAAGCTAGGCACAAGGACTCTTCCAGAGCCAGTAAGAGTTTTGAACATTTGAAACCGTCTGAGCAAGTCATCCTTCACCAGAGTTGGCTTGTCTGAGATGACAGGTACAGCAGATGAGGTGGGAGCCCACCCCCTCTTCAAATGGTTATTGTCACGTTGCTAGTAGGGAAGTCGTATTGGTTAAGATGGAAACCAGCTACTGGACCTCTGAGGACCTGCACAGTGGCGCTCAGCCCACCAGCCTTGGCTTTACTGCCTCCAGTAAAGGAGACTGCCTGAAAACAGCCCAGAGCATTGTAAGGCGGGGTTCCTGAATATAGCATGCTAAATCAAATTACAATCCTGAGGATTGCCCTGACTCGCCTCCGCTCCACAACACATGCCCAATGGGCCATGACATGAACGTCTACAACCCACCCCCCTGCCCCCAGCTTTTCTGTCTCCTGCCCAATCTGCCTTTGAGCCAGCCACCCAAGTGACCTTGCTACATAGAGATCTCCACTGAGAACCTTCCAGGCTGCCCACATCGCCCATCCTGCAAAATCAACTCCAAAGGTAACAGCCTGGCTTTCAGTCCCCCTTCAACTCTGGTCCCCAATCCCAGCCCAGTCAAGAAAGGGCTGGGAGGACCAAAGAGGAGCCAGGGGGCAAGAACCTCCTCCAGCAGCAAAAGGAGGTGCTGAGCAGGCCCTCTCCCACCCACCCTACCTCACCCCCATCCGCACCCCTCCCCCTAGGAGAACCAAGGGAAATACTGGAGGAAACTTTAGGAGAGAAGGGGGGCAGGAGAGCAGCTCTGATGGGAGCATCTGTTTGGACCACCAGCTGCTATCAGCCATGACTGTGAGAGCAAAGAGCCTGGCTCGGCCATTCGGGAAGTGCCTGGGCAATTCCTAGAAATGGGCAGTCTTCAGCATCAGACATCTACCTTCTATTAGCCTGCGGATGTTTGCTTACACTTCAAAGAAACAGAGTACTCGCTATGCCTGTTCACTTCAAGTGTCTCGCATTTTCTTAGCTCCTCTCCCAGCAGATACTGGGAAAGACAAAGGAGCTCCCTCCCAGTGTGTTTGAGGGGGAAGGGGAGCAGGCCTTGCAACAACTCTACCCAAGATCCCCTTTTTATGAGTTGTAGCACTGGTCCCTACAGCAGCTGGGCCCCTGGAAGATCCTGAGCTTTTCAGGAATGTGATTCTATTTTCATGCAGAAATTTCTGCCTTTGTCCGTCCAGGAAACAAAACACACCTGCCATCTTTGATCAAATAGAAAATCCACGTCTTCTAACACCCAAGTGCACTTGTTAAAGGGGGATATATCTTACGCTTTCCTCTGGGCTTGCTGCTCGTGAATGGAAATCAATCACTCTCCCTCTCATACACTCAAAGGCACTTCAATGTGGAATTCTGGTTTCTATCAAAAATAGCCAGCTTTCACGTTTGCGAACTGCACGATGATTTTCTTGAGCTAATCAAGGCCAGCAGAAAAAAATTAAAAGAAAATTATTTAAGTAGTTTTGTTCAAACTACTTTTTTCCAGGCTAGCAGGTTAGCTCAGTTGGTGAGAGCATGGTGTTGGTAACACCAAGGTCAAGGGTTTGGATCCCTGTAACTAGCCAGCCATCAGAAAACAGAAGAAAAGCAAACTACTTTTTTCCCCTTTTTGTCCTCTCTCATATACTCTAAGAACAGTATGATGATGTAGGAGAAACCAAACTCAGTTTGTCCTAAATTCTTACAACACAGATCACTCCTGACACCAAATGTCACACACCACACACACACACACACACACACACACACGCACACACACACACACGCCAAGCAGCAGACACCAGCTGAGTGTTCTCCAATCCAATTCTGACATGATGATGTAGGAGAAACCAAACTCAGTTTGTCCTAAATTCTTACAACACAGATCACTCCTGACACCAAATGTCACACACACACACACACACACACGCGCACACACACACGCACACACACACACACACACGCCAAGCAGCAGACACCAGCTGAGTGTTCTCCAATCCAATTCTGACACTACCTGAAGACACTGTCTGATCCTGCAGGGTGAGGGCTCAGTCCCACAACTGCCCCCCACTTCTGAAACCAATAGCAAGCTCCAGGTTATTTTACCTGTGGCTTCTGACCAACCAGCTACAAAGTGGGTTCCCACAACCCCCTCCCTGGTTTTGATTAATTTGCTAGAATGGCTCACAGAACTCAGGGAATCACTTACGTTTCCTGGTTTATTATCAAGGATATTGGAAAGGATACCGATGAACAGCAGATGAAAAGATGCATAGGGCAAGGTATGGAGAGAGGACAAGGGGTGCGAAGCTTCTCTGCCCTCTCCAGGTGCACCACCCTCCAGGAACCGACATGTGCTCAACTATCTGGAAGCTCCTTGAACCCCATCTTTTTGTAGTTGTAATGGAGGCTTCATTATGCAGGCAGGATTGACTAAATCACTGGCCATTGGTAATTAACTCAACCTCCATCCCCTCTCTATTTCTGGAGGTTGGCAGGTGGGGCTTGAAAGTCCCAGTCCTCTAATCCTATTTTAGTCTTTCCTGTGAGCAGTCCCCATCCTGAAGCTACCTGGGGTGGCCAGCCATCAGTCATCTCATTAACATGCAAAAAAAGACACTTATTACTTTGGAGATTCTGAAGATTTTAGATGTTGCATGCCAGATGAAGACCAAATAAATATTTCACAATATCACAAACATGGTCACTTCAGTTCTAAGGTTTCCAAGCTACTGATCAAACTTTTTTTCGTACTAGTGAAAAAGTTTAATTCTCTATCTCATTCCAAACCACTCAAAACTCCTCCAATAACTTGTAGGCCTGAAAAACATATCTATTTATTGCTCATGAGGAAGAAAGCAGCTGTTCAATTCAAGTCAGGCCAAAGAAAGCCAACATTTCACACCCTGCAATAAGCTGCAATAGCTACTTATTGCTTCTTGCTTGGCGCTCAGCATACAGTAATTTAGAATTGGGTGGTACCGCCACCTTTACGTCTTCCCAAATCACTTTCCAGATGTGCAGTAAGTCTGCATAATTTCCACTATCATCAGTCTTGATGATTTAAATGCCAAGAAAGGTAAAAGAATAAAAGAATGTGTGCATTTTTTTAAAAGTAGGTCCTGTCTGCCATACCCCCAAAAGAATCCTTTATGTCCCAATCAAACAGAACCAATGAACTGCCTGATGATTTTCTCCTTATTCATTCAAAATCCAAGCTCTCAGAAAAGAAAAACTAATAATTATAAAGGGGGAGGGAGGAAACTTTGGGAGGTGATGGATATGTTTATGGCCTTGATGGTAGTGATAGTTTCATGTGTGCATACCTATCCCCAAACTCATCAATAACTCAATACAGTGCTTTTTAAAAAATCCATGCTCTTTCAAGACTATCTGGCAAACTTTGCATCATTTTTATCTAACTTGTTCTTACTTGAGATTGCTACACACCCATTCAGTGAAAATATTTACTTACACTAAAAACATCTGCAACATGAAGCCTGGCTGGTTAGCTCACTTGATTACAGTATGGTGCTGACCACGGTCAAGGGTTCAGATCGCCTTACCAGCCAAATACCAAAAAAACCCAAAAACTATATATTTGCCTTTTTTTTTTTTTTTTTTTTAAAAAAAAAATGACCGG
>NW_007728277.1:306118-308597 GCF_000696425.1 Galeopterus variegatus | reverse complement strand
TATCAGCACCGCACTCTACCGAGTGAGCCACGGGCCGGCCCTAACAAACTATATATTTGCAACATGCATCCATAGGCAACTGAAATAATGCAGCTGTTGTTTCAACAGCACCACACTTACTGAGGTTTTGTTTTTGGGAATGTGAAGCCTACGTCTGTCTCCACACCCACAATGCTGATGTCAAAAGGCATTGATGATGCAAAATAAACTTCTGCTTATAATATAACTTTAAATGATCTCTACACTTATTATAATAAATACCATTATTAAAACACTGAAACAATTTCCAAGCATTTTCTTTTCTTTTAAAGCATTCAAAGTTACCGGACTAGATTTTGTTACTTGCATAATCTATCTTTTGCCTCTAAGTTTCCCCTTCGGTTCTCATGCATTAGGCTTAAGCAATATTAGTTCGAGTGCAGGAACAGGGGAAAACTTTATTTCCTCAAAATAATTTTTTAAAGTAAATTGTGAAATTTTGAGTAACGCTATCTTTTTACAAGAGTTTACCCATCTTTGTCTTCAAAAACGAGAAAAGATACAGGCAGATTCGCGTTCTCTTTCCTTTTCTCATTACAAAACCAGGTCACAGCATCTGTCCATACGACTACCCATTTCACTTGGTGCAGACTTAAATCTGTGGTCCCACTTGCAGTGGCAGCTCAAAGGAAGACAAACTCACATAACCTTCCCCAGAAGCCACAAAGCACATTTATATCAAACATCCATCTCATACAATCAACATAAAAATATAGAGATAAGGGGCACTGTACCAAACAGTTCAGACCGGGTAGACTGCTGTTGCAATTATGGAGAAAAGACACAGAGCTCTGTTCTCTCAACAACTGGTTTAACAGTATTTCTGAGATTTATCCCAAATGCACTTCTGTCTCTGCAAAACCAAAAGTACTATGAAAACAAAAGGCATTTGTATTATTATTTGCTCTCTTCTTTCCCCAGATGTCACTTATGGTTTAGAAGATCTCAAGACTTAAGGGGAAAAATTTTTTAAAGGTGGGGAAAAAGTCTCTGAAAACACCAGGAGACACAATGTAATCTGTCGTATGCAGATTGTATGCAAATGAATGCAAATGAACTTGTGGTACTATTTTATTTATCTGTAAAGACAGAGCCCAAGGGAAAACTGAGATGTGTTGTTCTAACTCTCCAGAGGTGAGGGGCAAGAAAGAAAACAGACTCCTGACTCACTTATTGTTTCTCTACCTTTTCAGTCCATAATAAGAAGTACATATGATATACTGTATGTAATGTACATTATATATTACATTTATGTTGCTCCCTGTTGTTCTAGAGAGGGATGGATACGTGTGTGTTTGTTTATTTATTTCCCCTACAAGTTAAATCCACTAGAAGAAATTACTGCAGTACAATGAAGCCTAACTGATGTCTTGAATTGCTTCACAATGTGTTTTCACTCTTAATTAGCTTGTTTAAAGATTTTGAGGTGCTAAACACTTTTAGCAACCTTTCAGGTGAAATTGCTATAACCATAAAAAGAGACTTTAATTCTTGTTTCCTTGCTCGGCCTCATTGAATCCATGCAATGTCACTACTTGTACCAGCCCTGTCACTTCATCTTGCCATGTATTCTGCAGAAATTCACTTTAAATGAGATAAAACAAGTATAATAACTGATCTCAAATAATTTTCTCTGAGGTACCACTCCCAGCATTGCTACAGATGGTCTGAGCTGGAAAGCGGTTGTCTCAGGAAAAGTTTTTAACACATAACATAACAACCAGAAACATACACTAAAGGGACATATTAGATCATGCTGATGGTGAGGGGGCCTGGGAGGCACACCCACATGGCATGTGGCTGGCTGATTTCACACCCTCCATTAGCCTCTCTCCACAAACATCCAGAACATGCCAGAGCCTATATCCAAGTCTTGCTTTGGCAAATATGGCATGGTGTCATTATGGTGGTGAACACACGTCCCCTCCTGAAGAATAAAATGACCTTACAGAGGACAGGATTGACTGCACCCTCCCTCCCAGAACTCCCTCAGCTCCCACTTCTAGAGCAGTTGTCTACAAATGTCTGGGGGAAAAAATCAGAAAAAAAATTGGGGCATGGAACCTCCTCAATATATGCATATTTATTTATGAATATATATATATATATATACATTTACAACTATAAGCACTTATTAATACCAGTTCTATCTATAGCTACATTTAAGTTAAAAACACACAAGAGGGCCTGCCCGGTGGCGCACTGGAGAGTGCGCTGCTTGGGAGCGCGGCGGCGCTCCCGCCGAGGGTTCGGATCCCATGTGGAGACCGGTTCCCGCTCACTGGCTGAGCGCGGTGCGGGCGCAACACCGAGGGTTGCGATCCCGTTATCGGTCAGTAAAAACGACAAAAAAGGAAAAATAAATAAATAAATAAATAGAAACACACAAGAGTAGGCATTTTAAATGAGATAAAAACAATTATAAATAAAAAGTTCTAAG
>NW_007728277.1:287813-305520 GCF_000696425.1 Galeopterus variegatus | reverse complement strand
AAACACACAAGAGTAGGCATTTTAAATGAGATAAAAACAATTATAAATAAAAAGTTCTAAGTCCTTTCCTGCTGCTAATGGATTTGAGAACATAGTAAGAAGAAAAAGAGTAATCACCCCATTATTCAGCCTCCATATCATGGCCTATTAGGAGCTATGTGCATCAAGCTTGGATAGAGAGGCACCTGAGTATTATGGGAGTTGGTAAAACAGCCTGAACAGGCTGCTGCCTGTGTCTGGTATTGAGCCTAATGTCACTATGACTCAGCCAAGGCTGGCAGTCATAAAAGAACAAAGACAAAACGGAGCCCGTGAGAACCCTAGAACCATGAAGACAACTGGATCCACAACTGTTTCTCATCAACTCCAACCTTGATGCCCTGGGTGACCTACAAGAGACACTGGAGCTCTTTACAATGGACCTGCACACACTTGGCTCAGGCCTGGGAGAAGATGAAGGAGATCTGGCAGCTCCTGAAGTTGCTGTGGGTCTAGGCAGTGCCTCGTGCCAACAAGGAAAGCTAGCAGATCCACGTCACCATGTGTGAGCCGTCACAGTGCCTGGCATCCTCTGCCAACCTTCAGAGTCTAAAAACCAGGGCTTCTGCTGATGCACTTCCAGCTTCCCAATCTCTCACCAGGTATCTTTTGTGGCCACTACTAATCCAGAACCATTCAGGGAGGGGTTGACAGAGTACAAACCACCACAAGGTCTTAAAATAAATGTAAACATTGGAGACCAGCATGCAATAAATGATATTGCATAGCATAGCATAGCATAGAACAGCATGGCACAGAACAGAATGGAAAATGTTGGAGTACATCTCATGATGCAGGGATATTGTTTCCTGCAATGTTTGTTTCAGTTTTGAGTATGCATCACTATATTCGATCACAATGTAAAATAGTTTCCTTCCAGTGAATCTGTGACAAAAGTGCGAAAGTTGCTGATGAAGCTCACCTCCCAGGCTGCAGCCCTGGGGGTTCGCCCACGTTCTGTACTTTAGAACCCATGGGTGTCCTCATGACTCTTCACCTCACCCTTAAACACAGAAGTTTCCCAGGATTCTCCCTGCATTTTTCTCTTCTTTTAAGCCTTGCTCTCTTGGAGAAATGCCATCTGTGGCTGGATAGAGTTAAATCCCCAGCAGAAATGTCTTTTCCTCCTGCCTACTTCCCTCAGGCACAGTGCAGCCTGCTTTACCTTTGGGTGCAAAAGGCTTCAGATTTTTAGCGAAAATGTTATTATCAAAATCTTATGTACGAAGAAGTAATACCTAAGTACCTGTTGTGAAGGAATATGAAAAATTTGGTCTAAATATGAACAAACTCAGTTTACTGGCATGGAGAGGGGCATCTACAATGAATGGGATGAAAGAGAAGGCCTCCTCCAAATCCCTCTTGCAGAGAGGACACGCTAACACTTGCACATCACTTGATTGTCAGGTACGATGAAGACAGTGAGGAAGGCTATAAAATTTGCTTATGTTTACAGTCTTCAATCATCAACAGTTTATAGGATATTTCATTAATTCAAATAATGTTTATTAAATATCTACTATATTTCAGGTGCTGTGCTAGGTGCTAAGTATACAATATCAAATCAAGATACATGAATATCTATTATTACTAGATAGAAGAGAAAAGCAAAGCCTTTAGTTTATTTCATTGCAGTCAGATGGTTAAGTCATGGGAATTTGTTGAAGGGATTTAGTAAGCTGTATACTCAATATAAGGTTTCTTGGAATTAAAGGTCTGAAAGATCCATTATGCTGGCTATCAGTGGCTCAAAAGAGTATTACACAGGAAACTTAAGAACTTGAAAATGCGGAGAAATGAATGGGAACATTGATCATTTGCTTTTTACAAAGTACAAGTATATATTCAGACTCAGAATGGACATTTGGATTGAGCAGATGGCAATTTTAGACTGAACTCATTTTCCATTTCTAAACTACCATGAGCTTAATATAATCATAGATTTGGAAAGAAAAGCAGAACTAGTTGGGTTGGGAATGAAGTCACAATTTTAGACCAGATTCGTAGATTTTGATGAGTATGAATCACACTTCAAGTTTCTTCTGGCTGCCTTTAGCACACAAACCTGAGGATGTGGGCACTTCCAAAGCATCTGACCAGTCAAAACCTGACTGGGGAAAAAGTGATCCATAATATTCCTAGAATTTTAGAAATGAATATATTCATCTCAGAACAATCCGGAAATTTCTAGCAATGTGGTTAAAAACTGTAGAATATTCGAGTTTACTGTGTTTTATGAATATCATACTCTGCATAGCTTGAGAAGAGAGCTGTGAGGTATGACCTGTACAAGCAGTAGGACGGAGCTTGACTCTGGTGACTTCTTCGTGCAGTTTCTTAGCACAACTGGTAAGTGACGTAAGGTGCCAACTTGATCAAAATTGACTGACAACAGGCATCATGCATGCAACCATTCATTTTTATACAACTGAAGTTGATTAAACTGTTTCTTGGTGCTGTTGCCCAAACTCCACATTTCTAAGAACTGATAGGTAATGCCTAAACACCTTTGGCGTGGCACCTGACCTTCTGCGTCCACATAACTCATACATTCCCCTCTCACATACAAATGACTTGACATGATGCCTGGGATTTGCTTCAAAATCATGGGGCCAGGAGGGGGTAGTGAGTGCAGATATAGATGAAACACGATGGGCCATGACTGAAAACTATAGGGTAGAACATGGAGGTTCTTTAGCATAGTCTCTCTACTTTTCTAGACATTTGAAATTCTCCATTGTAAGGAGGTTTTAGAATGTGGGTTTTACTTTATGTGTTTGTTGTCACCAGGAGTTTTTGAAGCCTGGGACTGGATCTTATTATACATTTTGCAACCTCAGTACCTAACTCCATCACAATACCTGACACTTAGCTGTTACCTAAGAAATATCTATCAAATGCGTGCATGAATGCATAAATGAATGAATGAGTGAATGAATGGAAGGCAGTAGAGCTGATCTCTCCCATTCCTCAGGGCACCATAAAATTTATTCAGGAACTATGTATGAATTGGCAGACTGCCTGCCAAACTAGCATTTTTACATATAATTGCGAGCTTTCAGTCATAGTCCCTGTCCCCACTGAACTTACAACAGTAATCCAGTCTAGTAAGTGAGACATAGAAACAGGAAATATATTTTAGAAACAATGACAAGTGAAGAAATGGGGAAGGGGGTGGGAAATATGGTTCCAGGCAGAAGGGACAACAAATGTATTTCCTCTGTATCAGGAGACAGCCTACCCTATTTCAAAAGGAAACATTAATCTGGGTGGCTCAAGGGTCAGGGCACAGTGTTGTAGCAGGACGGGGCTGGAGAGACATGCAGGAACACAGGTTTGGGGGCTCTTCATGAATTAGAGCAGTAAACTAGTCAGAGCACAGCGTTGTAGCAGGACAGGGCTGGAGAGACATGCAGGAACACAGGTTTGGGGGCTCTTCATGAATTAGAGCAGTAAACTCCCTGCCATACACTTCAGTGACAACCAAACCAGAAATTTTGAAAGCAGTGACCCCAATTTCATTAACTTTATGTTCTACATGAAAATCTCTTACCATAGGGACACTCTGTTGGCACCTGTGAATTGATAGCAACTTGAATCTCACCAGCTAGAAAATCCCTCTAATGAATGTGGAAATCATCCAGCAAGACTATCCAGTCCTCAGCCAGGTCAGTTTTATTGTATTACTATCCAACTGAGAAACCATTAATGCTGCTACACCGATAAAGTGGCCCTAAGAGAACTACCACCATGATGCCTGCTTCTGTGATACCTGGAAGGGACCCCTTCCAAACTTTGTCATAGAAAAGGCTGCAGCTTTTCAACAGTGAACACAGGGTCAAAATCCACTGGGATGTCATTCCTCTTTACAGGAATGGACATAGTCAAACAGAGAGAAAAAGGCTTCAAGTAATAAGGACAGCCTACATGAGGAAGAATTGTGCAGTTACTGAGAACTCCAGCCAAGGGATCAGAAAGTCTTGCATTGGAATCCTACTCTGCCACTTACTAGCTGGTGACCCAGGGTAAGGAACTTAAGCTTGCACAGCCTCATTTTCATGGTAATAACATAGCTCCCCATAGGTTATAATAGGATTAAATAAAATAATGCCTGTCAACCCTTAGCAGAGCATCTGGCACTCAACAGCACTCATGAAATGGGAGTCATCACTCCTCCAAGCATTCATGAAATAAGAGTCATCCACTCCTTCAACAGGAAGGCAAAAATTTCCCCTATTATTTGATGGAACCAGGTTATATAACATGATGGGGCCCAGGATTCCCATTTATTGTAAACACAGAGACTGAGAATTTCAATACAGGGAAGGACCTAAAATATGATCTCATCTGATGACTTCATTTTAAAGATGAATAAATAGCAATTGTAGGCCATAGGGTTTTGAGTGACTTGTCCCAAAAGACAAGAAACCAGGCTTCTGAAATCACAGTACAGGAATTATTGATTTCTAATTATTTGCACTTACTGCTGATAGTTCTTAACACATTGAGGGTCATAGATTGTAGTGGAACCCAAAGTTTCTTACATTAAAAGAATTAAAGGGATATTTTCTTGGTGTAATGGACTTAAATAAGGTCACTTTAAAGTCTCACTGTCTTCTCATATGCTGACAGAAAAATGAAATTAAGAGTTTTGAAACAAAGGTAGACTATATAAAAAGGCACTGAATATGCCAGGAACTTATCCAGTTGAATCCTTAGCATTCCGTTCCCATCAGGTCTGTAGGAAAACACACCTGGAATGCACTGGTTCCTTCCATTGGTTCAAGTGTTGCAAGAAAACAGACGCAACATGCTGTTGTATCATGATAACGGTAAGTGCTGTCCTGAGGCTGAAGGGAAACCTGTTCCTATTGACTGGAAACTATTTTAGAGCCCTTCACTCATGTAACACAAAGTGAGTGGTGTTTTCCCAGAGCCAGGGAGAAACCAATTCACCCACCACCCTGGAAAAACACCAAGCAAACTCAAATCAACTCCTCATTACACACTCAACCCTCTCAAACATGTTTTATGTTTCCGGCATTTGTTCTTCTAACCAACACCTTGATATCTATAGGTCAATCACACCACAGCAGTCAGCACACTAAGGTCTCCATTTAGGGAATAAAGGGAAAAATACCAAAAAAAAACAGACTTAAAGAATGTCAGCCTCAAAAAATTACTCTTCTTGTTCTGGGCATTATCCAATCACACCACAGCAGTCAGCACACTAAGGTCTCCATTTAGGGAATAAAGGGAAAAATACCAAAAAAAACAGACTTAAAGAATGTCAGCCTCAAAAAATTACTCTTCTTGTTCTGGGCATTATAGGTATTATCTATACCTATATCTATGCATTTATCCATATAATTATGTAAAATATTACATATGACAGGATGACATACTCTCTTTTCAGTTTCTTTGGGGAAAACAGTTCTTTCTTAACTATATCATATTCCCTCAAGATGATCTCAATTTTCATCATAAAATACTTCTACTTTTGCCAAGACTTAATGTGAAAGTGCTCTCAAAAACATCCAAAACACATCTGTTCTTATTCGTAGATGAGAACATCTTGGAAGTTACAGTGGAGATTATTTGCTTTGTACCATATCCTACACAGTTACAATGAAACTTGACAGTGGTCTTATGCCTAAGAGAACAAAATAAAAAAACCTAAGATGAATTCACATTATTATACCAAGATAATTATTGTGAGAATGAAAATACCCATTTTCTCAATTTGCTAAGGAGCTGAGAATTGACTTACATCACCACTGGCTTTTTCATTGACATCTAATAATGTTCAAATACTAGTGTACAGTTTTATGAAAGGGCAATTCATTGCACTGAAAAGTTAATATTTTTATCAACTCGTCAGTTGAATCTTGGTTATGAGATTTTCTAGTCCAATTCTGTTTGCACATTCCCCTCCCTTTCCCATTCATGTTCTTATATTTACAATGAAACAATCACAAAGGACATGAACTAATTAAAAACATGTGTACCACCTACCCCAACTTTTTATGCTTCTCAATTGCCCTATAAAAAAGAACAATTTCACTTTCTTCTCTATGCAAACAATACAAATATTTTTATTTTAATTGTTTGTCACATTGTGGGAGAAAAGTCTGCAAAGAAAATTAAATATACTATCAAAACACTTTTTAGTATTTTTAAAAAATGCTGGGGCTGGCCAGTTAGCTCAGTTGGTTAGAGCATGGCCTTTCAACACCAAGGTCAAGGGCTAGAATCTCCTTACCGACCAGCCACCAAAAAGAAAAAGAAAAAAAGTGCTGATTTTGTCAGGATGGGCTGTGTTTTTCCATACACAAAGCACAGCAGCTCAACAACCACACAGTAGCCCCCTTGTCCACGGTTTCACTTTCCTCAGTTTCAGTTACCTATGGTCAACCACAGTCTGGAAATATTAAATGGAAAATTTCAGAAATAAACACTTCTTATGCTTTATATTGTGCACTGTTCCAAGTAGCATGATAAAATCTCTTGCACTCCTGCTTCTGGGCATGAATCATCCCTTTATCCAGCATGTCCATGAGCTGTAGGTGCCACCTGCCCATGAGTCACTTACTAGCCTCTTGGTTAGCTTGGTTATCAGATGGACCGTCACTGCATGCAAGTGCTTGCATGTGCTTGTACGCAAGTGACCCTTATTTTACTTAGTAATGGACCCAAGCACAAAAGTAGTGATGCTGACATATTGTTATAAATGTTTTAGTTTATTATTGTTGTTAATCTCTTACTGTGCCTAATTTATAAACTATACTTTAACATAGGAATATATGTATAGGGAAAAAAGCTACATATATAGGGTTAGGTACTATCTATGGTTTTAGGCATCCACTGGGAGTCTTGGAATGTATGCCCCACGGATAAGGGGGAACTGTT
This sequence comes from Galeopterus variegatus, assembly GCF_000696425.1. Taxonomy (NCBI): domain Eukaryota; kingdom Metazoa; phylum Chordata; class Mammalia; order Dermoptera; family Cynocephalidae; genus Galeopterus; species Galeopterus variegatus. Next base: position 298,572 of record NW_007728277.1, on the reverse strand, counting down.
GTATTTCATACCGAGAACTCAAATACTGGGTTCCCTCCCTGCACCCTCAAGTACCCTCTGAACAGCAGTGGGAGAGATATTGTAGGTCATGTCCCTCTGCTCAAAAACCTCACTCAGGCTCCCGTTTCATTCAGAGTAATGGCCCCACAGTGACCTACAGGCTCATCACACCTGTGTGCCCCCTTTCCTCTTTCCTGCCTCATCTTCTGCCTCTCCTTGGCTCACTGCCCCCAGCCACGCTGGCTACCTCGTTGCTCCTCCAACACCCCAAACCCACTCGGCCTTGGCTGGGCCTTTGAACTTGCTCCTGCCTCTGCCTGTAGTGCTCTTCTCACACCTACCTGTCCTCGCCTGCTGCAGATGTCACTCAAATACCCTCTTCTCAAGGGACATCCTATCTAAAATTGCAGCCTCCCTCCCCTGTACACACGATCTCTAACCCCATTCTCTGCCATGTATTTCTTCTTACTACTTTTCACCATCTAAAGTACATTGCATGTTGCCTTGTTTATTTATGTTGTCCCCTTCCCCCAAGTAAAGCATCAAGTCAGGGAAAGCAGAGATTTTTCTAAGTTGTGTTCAGTGCTTAGGACAGTGCCTAGCAGGCTGTCAATATAAATGTACTGAATGAATGAATAAGTGAAAGAACAAATGGAACAAATAAAAGGAGCAATCAACAAGCACTGTACCAGGCACTATCCTCAAGCCCTTGGCAAGAATATAAACAATTTATATGTTGCTTTATGTTTTAAATTTTTTCCCTCTAAATCACATGTCTACTCTTCAGTCATCAGACTTTAAAGTAACCAGCAAATTTTCACTTCTAAAACACCCGTGACTTCATTATAATTTAAAAAGCCAATATTAACTATGCTGGTGCCTTGTATATGTGTATCATCCTGTTCTCTCTGTATAGTTTCAAAAGAAACAAATGGAATATAGTTCAAGGTGTTAATTACATAAGCTTATTAAAAACAAACCCTTAAGAGATGTCAGTTCTAACACTTAACACTTTTATGTTTATGCAATTTATTAGTTTTATACATGTGAGAAAGTCCCACGTAGTAAACATAACACTGCAAAGCAGCCACCAGCAAAGGAAAATTATTTCACTCTATAGACAAGCCTTATGAAGAACTGGCTCTAATCTGAAAGTGAAAGAACATGGACATGGAAGCAGGTTTTTACATGCTAGTGTTTCTGGATCTATGCAGGGTGGTGGCATGCTTTCTTATGTAACTGCAACGTAAACATCTCGTGTAATCGGAAAAGAAGTAGTTGCACTATTCCATTTTGTAAAAATGAGTGAGAACTATTTCAAGGCATCCTGCATATCCAAGGTCATAAATGATACAGATTTATAACACCAGATAATTTTTTGTATTACATTTACAGAGAAAGTTTTGTGAACAACTGCTTGTGGCGAAAATGATTTTGTTAATGAATATCCCAGAATAAGACCTTCCGAACTCCAAGGGCAAACCTGGGCCACAAATGCAGAAAATAAAGATTCTCAAAAGGCCATTAGAGTTAAGTACCCTCCAAGGAACAGCAGATACTTCCCCACCCTCCTGGGCCATAGAAAGCTGGTGTGTTGGGAAGTCTGGAGAGTAGAAGATTCCCTGCTCCACTGTTGCCTTTCCTGACTTTGGAGCACCGTGAACCCAGACGGCATCCTGGCTCTGGGCCTAGACTGAGATCAGGTCTGTACCCACCTCCCTCAGAAAGCTGGTGTGTTGGGAAGTCTGGAGAGTAGAAGATTCCCTGCTCCACTGTTGCCTTTCCTGACTTTGGAGCACCATGAACCCAGACGGCATCCTGGCTCTGGGCCTAGACTGAGATCAGGTCTGTACCCACCTCCCTACAGACAGGAGTGGCTGTGGGGACTTGATATGACTCTTGGGCTAAAATGCAGAAGAGCCAACTTGGTTTTCCAGAGAAATAATTCAGAAAATGCCTAAAAAGAGATTAGTCAATTATTTCAAACTCACTACATTTTCTCCTAAACACTAGCCCAGTGACGTGGGCCCCTTCTTTCTCCAATCCCCTCTGTGGCAACAAAACCCCTAAAAGGTAGAACATGGAGAAAGGAGGAGGATGAGATATTCCTGAGAAATATAGTTACATGAGGCTGGCATTCTGACAGCAATATTCAAGGAGATAACCAAGAGAAAGATACTGAGCTTGAGGCACTTGGCCAATTGTTTTTTCATCATAAAATTTAAGTTCCCATATAATAACATCTTTTAGTCCTCATTTGAGAATACCTTACTAGGTCAGAATGTATTTTTGAAAAGACCCTAAATAACTCCAAAGCAGAGGAAAAATTGAATAGGAGCAAACCAAGATGGTGCTATTGGAAGACTTTAGACCCTGAGATTGAGACATTTCAACCCAATGTGTTCAAACAGCGATAACTCAAGGACTAGAGTGCTAGGAATAATATTTCAATACTTTGCACAAAAGACTTGTGTCAATTTTCTCTCGATCCCAAATCTTGCCAACCTCCGATGACAGTTAATTACCTACTTGCTTCTTAGAATTGCATTGGATTTTGTCCCTATTCCACTATTTTTTTTTTCCTTTTTGTCTTTTTTACTGACCAGTAACAGGATCGCAACCCTCGGTGTCACGCCCGTACCGGGCCACGGGATCGCAACCCTCGGTGTTGCGCCCGCACCGCGCTCAGCCAGTGAGCGGGAACCGGTCTCCACGTGGGATCCGAACCCTCGGCAGAAGTGCCGTCGCACTCCCAAGCGGAGCACTCTCCAGTGCGCCACCGGGCCGGCCCTATTTTTTTTTTATAAATAAAAGATGTACAGCTAGACTTAAAAGACCACAGAATACTTCATCTAGAAGGTGACATTTCAGAGATCACTTGATCTATCCTTCTACACTTCCTCACTCCCACCTTCCACTTACAAAGGAAAAAAAATGCTATTTGTTGTGAACACATTATCTATTTGCGGGAAGGTTTTCTTGGTTTGTTTGGGTTTTTTTGGCCTGGGTTTTTTGTCAAGGAAAGCATCAGGACGATGAAGTGTTTAAGAACCCAGGCTGTGACCTCAAACCTTAAGTGATTTACTAAATTTCTTTGTGCCTTGGAGAGAGAGGTACCTGCCTTGCAAGGTAACAATGCCAAATAAATGAGATAATCCACGTACAGAACAATGTCTGGCACCCACAACTCAGTAAGTAATTACTCATCATTAATAACGGCCACTGCTGCTTATAATTTTATGGACTATCATGACCAACTCTTAGACTGTCTATCTTCAAAAATTTTCCTACATTCATAATGAAATCACCTTAGTCCAGGTAGAAACAGTTTCAGTGTGTGAAGCAGTTATGACTACAGATAAAAACCTATGTAAGAAAGGAGCTCAAATGCTCTTATCACAAAGAAATTATAAAATTTTGGTGATGAATATGCTAATTAGTGATAACACCAAGGTCAAGGATTCAGATCCTCATACTGACCAGCCACCAAAAAAAAAAAGGAATATGTTAATTACCCTGATTTGATCATCACACATTGTGTACATGTATTGAAATAGAACTCTGTACCCCATAAATATGAACAATCAACTCACATCAATTAACAAATAAATTATAAATAAATAAATAGGGGGGAAAAAACCCAAAACTCAGTGTATAGAAGTCCCAGAGACTCATGATAAACCCAGTTTCCAAAATGGCCTTTTCCCTTTCATAGCAGTCGGGGTAAGATGAAGGCAGGTGCCTCCTCTGCTCTGTATCCCTGAATGTGTATATGGCCTCTCTACCTTGCACGATTGATTTCTAGTTGTTTCACATGAACACATGCAAGTATTCTCCCCAACTCATATTAGCTCTGCCAGGCCCATGCATGTATCTTCTTGCTGGAGTGAGCAGGACCGAAGCCACGTTGGGACCTGAAACAACACGGGCTTTAGAAGAAAAAGCATGCATTTCTTAGCATGCATTTCTCTCAGTTCTGTCTTTTCCCATGGTTACCTGTTATGTTGAACTTTGATTACAGGATAGGATGACATTATTTACATAAATGTAAAGTTGTTTTCCAGTCAGCCTGGAGCTACAAACTTGCCATAAGACACTGAGAACCAAAGACATCAAAAGCTAGGCTGATTCCACCCCAAAGCAAATCAGAATCCTATAGGACCCTAAGATAATGTCAAGGATGAGAAAAGAAGCCAGAAGGAGCCTTAGAGAGAACGTGCACCTGGATCCTTACATGTCCCCCCTCCCTCCTGCTTTTTGTCTCCCACACTTCATTCCCTCAATCCCCTCTTTAAAATCCCCTCAGTAAATCTGAGCTTTTGAGATTTTAGTCTGGCCACGTCCTTCAGGTTCACTGGAAAGATGGGTTAACCTAACATCTCTCTTCAGGTCACCAGAAACCTGAATAAAAGCTGACTCCCACCTTCACCAACATTTGACTTTTGGGTTGTTTTTGTTTGTATGGGGGCAAGCAGCCGGACTTTGGTTCAGTAACATTCTTCCTTTGTAACTCTTTGCGGTGCCACTGCAACGTAGGCTTTTACTAAAAGCTTAACAATTGAAGGGACCCTTCTCTTCCAGACCATGGGAGAGCATGCAGCTTCATACATCATAAGGACACCTTAAAAATTATCTGCTTTTGTCCCATTTGATCAAGTTTGTAAAACAAGCTGAATGCCTTCTGTTGACTTCCCTACACTTGTGGATTCAGAATCCGGGAAGATCTCTGTGTCTATGTCAGACAGAAAATAGAATGAGGTGGGGGGGGAGGGGTGGAAGGATAAGAGTTAGGAGAAAAATTCACATTTATTGGGCACCTATATACCTAACTATATATAAGGTATGTTTGTATATTTCACTTGAAACATACAAGGCTTAATGCAAGTTTTACTGACTGTACAATACCAATGAGGGCATGTCCACAGTCATGTGACTAATACACAGCAGATCCGGGCTTCAAATCCATGCCTGTCTACACCAAAATCTGACTTTACCACCCCAGAAGTACAGGCTTACCTCACTTGGGTATATAACAAACTTAAGCTAGTCTTACTGCTTATTTAAGTTATAAGGCCATCTACCAAGGTCTTCCACAGAAGGTGCCCCACCCCCATTATATTTTTAAATCAAAATGTGAGTTCTCAGTACTCCTACGCTGCATACAGTGTACAGTTGAAGAATTCACTTCACATATGAGGAAACATATGGCTGGATGCTTGGCCAGGCCAAACAAATTGTCACATCCTCCAATCCGTCATTCCTTCCTGAGGCCAGGCTCACAGCTGACCCAACAGCCCTCAAGTGACCCCACCCACAGGCCCTGTGGGAAAAGCTGGAACTCTGAAATGCTGACAGAGGGGCGGCTGCCCACGGCTCTGGAGGCCTGCCAGGGTGCCCCCACACAGACTCTTTACCCCAGTACTGTGCACAAGAGCACGAGAAGGGAAAAAGGAGCCCAGTGCAAGAGGGCTTAAATCTGATCCATCCCCACCAACTCCCCCAACCAAATGTGGGGCAGGAGCATTGGCCTTGAAACGTAGGGACTGGAAAGGGTGGGCCTTGAAACATAGGCTTGACTTCAGCGACAGCTCCAGAGGGCAGGGGGCTATGGGTCATCACATCCTGGTTAACCTTGGCCCACCCTCCCCCTCCCCCACAAAGCTTCCTGAGGAAATCCTGACCACTGCAGAGAAATGGGTGGCTCTGGCCCAAGGACGTAAACAGGAGCAGCGTGTTTTGTTCTGTGTCCCTGCAGACACGAGTAGGGCCTCTGGTGAAACAATTTTTTGGCAGTCGCACAACCAAAAAGCCAGGCTGCGTGATGGCTCAGATGATAAGAACTTACGTGTCCACAATGTGCATGGTCTGATTCAACTGAGGATTGCGGGAAGCAATAAGGTGTTGTCACCTAAGTTTTCAGCTCAAGAAAGTTATTCAGGAAATAACGAAAAGACATATGGAACTCCTAAGGCAAGTTTTCTAGCCAAAGGTCAAAATGCTTTACAGTCCAGAATGAGTCAGGCTCTGGTGTGTACCCACCTGGCTAAAGATTAAATTCCACACAGTGAAGGCCATGTTCCCTGGTGTCCCCCCAAAAGTGCCTGGAGCATGGCAAATGCTCAACAAATACCTGTTGAATGAAGAATTTTTCTCTCTGAAGAAAATCCTTCCCAGTTTGCTACACGCCTGCACATAAAAATATGCATACACACCAAGACCACTGCCCTAAAAACTGGAAGAGGAGAATGAGTAGAGAGGACCCTCTCTTTCTCCACACCCACCCCCTTTGTTCACACAACCCCACCCATCCATCCCATCCCATAGGTTGGTGCTTGTCCTTGGAAATCTTCTTAGGGCCAAGGGATTCCCAAGGCCACAGGAGGCCCAGCCCTGTCTCAGGATGATACATCTGCCTTTCTTGTCACTCAAAATGTCAAACCCAAGACTGATACATGTTCTCTCCTCTGGTGTTTTAATAAATTCGGGCTCCAAAGAGCCTGATGAAATTTGTGCTCATGATACACCCGTGTAGAAAATGTTTTCCCAGACCCCTGCCCCACTTCCCTGCCTATCTTTCTGCCCACCCATCTCACCAGGTGCAGAACACAGAAGGAGGGATGTTGCCAGATGCTGATGTTGCCACACCGGACAGTAAGCCAGCACCTGGCCATCACAGCCATCGCCATAGGTCCAGGTTAGCAATGGCTCATAGCTCTTCTTGAGAAAGGGGAATTTCACCCTGGAGTGCACTGGAAACCAGTACGGGCTGTGAAGCCAGAATTCCTGGGTTTTTATCCCAGTTGCAGCACTGTGTCACCTCACTTAGCCTGATCTGCAAAATGGGGTGATGATGACATGACCATCATCTTAGAGGACCATGTGCAGATTAAAAGTGATAGCCCACGGATAGCATTTAGCAGCATCTGCCACCCAGAAGGCACTCAATAAATCTTAGCTAGTATTAATTAACTACCCAGAATTAGAGACGTAATTGTCTTTAAAAAGCCCTTGGATGCTTCTATCTGTATTTTAGTTTTAGAAACAGCAACACAGAAATTTTAAAGATTTTTGAGTCATTTAATTAAGTCTGACACAATTATCCTCCCAGAGAGCTTTTTAAACACTAAGTTTCATTTAAGTATTATTTGGAATCATGCTTTTAAGTACCAGAAACTGTACACGTGTTACTGTTGACATCAACTAGAGATATCAGCGCAGCACAGGAAAGACGTCCCTGTCGTGATATAACGACCACCCGGACAGTGGGATCCACTGCCCTCCTGCAGCAGTGGACTCTGCTATCCCCAAGGGACCTGACGTTAGGACCTGGTTTCCCCAAATAGCTGACAACAGCCCTGTTTGTCATGGGATCAGAGAGCACTGGGGACTCCAGCAGAATGACGGCATCTTACGGGGTGACCGCCCAGTTTTTAGTCACCGCACTGCCTGAGAAGAGCAAAGCANGGGGTCTCTGTAGGAAGGACATGAGTGAGCGGTGTGATCAAAACTGCCCAGCTCCATGTATCCTCCTGGTCCTAATTAGATGTTCCAAGCAGACATTCTTACAGGAAAGAGAATGTCATGGTAGTCCAGTCTGCTCAGCAATTTTAAATTCTCACTGAAAATCAGTTTAATAGTAGTGGGTTTATCTTGATTCCCCACCCCCACCCTCATGACTCCAGACAACCTGGATAATTAGACAAAACACCTCACTGCCCACCTCAATTCTCCTCTTTCCCTTCCCCCTCTGCCCTGCTAACGTCCTGCCCAAACCTACAGGCCCCACCTCCCAAGCATATTCCACATCTGTCCACTTCTCCTCAATTCCAGGACCACAAACTGGCCGAGACACTATAATCTTTCCCTTGCAGTGGCCTCCCGGCCAGATCATACTCCACCTGCCACAGCACTGTCAGTGATCTTAAATTAATTTAAAAGCCTCCTATGGCTTGCAATCATGCTTCCAATCATAGGCTAACTATGGCCTATATCACCTGGCCCCTGGTTGACTCTTTGAAGCAATCTCAAATCTCTCACACTCACTAAGCAATAATCGTACTGACTTTGTTTCTACTCCTAAAATTTGCCAAGTTCATTCCCACCTGGAGGCTTCAAGGCTGATGTTCCCTCTGCCTCAGAAACGCCTCCCCTACAATATGCATTTATCTGGCCCATTTTCAGCTCCTTCCTTGGCCACCCTATTTAAGTCTAGCCCCTCAGGAAACTAGACTATACTATTTAGCCAGTTCTTAAGGAGTTTATAATTTAGCAATGCAGAAGCTGCAGAAATATAAATTATATAACATATATGTATATCCTGCCATGTTTCACAATGAGTTTGAGGTAGCAATTCAAAGTGGTAAGTGATGAAGACTTTTAAAAGAGGCGAAGTAAAGAAAGGGCCATCCTTCAACTGCCTTCCATGGTCTAAACCAAAAGAACTCTGCTAACATGGCTCACCTCCTGGAAGAAAGGAAGAGAGGGAGGGAGGGAAGAAAGAAAGGAAAGGAAGGGAGGAAGGAGAAAGGAAGGGAGGAAGGAAGAAAGCAATAAGGCAATATGGGTGTAAAATGTCCTAAACACCCAGAATTAGGATTAAAAGCTACCCACTAGTTCCAGAATCCATCAAAACCCAAGGATGATAGGGAAGTTACATGGAGAAGAGTATCCTATCTAGAAGCCCTATTCCCTTTTAATTCTACAAATGACAAAATTCAAATAATTGACAAACCTAAATACTTGCCAAATCGTATACTCAAGGTTCAGACATTCCAAGTGAGACACTGGAAACTCACCACCACCTCACCAAGTCCAGACAAAACTAAATAAAAAATTAACAAAGTTCTTCCTGTTCCACTGTAGGCTTCTTTCCAAGTTCAATACTTCCCTGTGCCTCTGTCTTACGACGAACCTCCTCAGCACAGCATCCTCCCAAACTCCCTTCCTCAAAAATGATCTCTATCTTCTTAGCCCCATCTCTCCTTTAATTAAAGCTCCCATTACATGAGCTATTTTGAAAGGGGGGAGCAAGATGTAAAAAGTGCTTAAAGAAGGTGGCGACTGCATCACTGGAATTTCTACAGAGCAATTCGGTCATGAGGTCAGGGAGCATGAGGGTTACCCCCTCCTCAGATCCTCTACCAGGAAAACAAGATCTTCATAGGGAGCTCTGTGCCCCCCAACATGTCTCAGTAAAAAATAAAAACATAGTAAAAGAGCTTAATCCAACAAAACACAAAATGGCAAACAGGCCTCCTAAACACTGTAAATGTCAAATGAATGACACAAATAGTAGGTGCTAAAGAATGTGCAGGTTGAGAAATACGGATTTTGCAATGTCCATACCGTATAATAAAAAAAAAAAGAAAGAAAAACCAACCACAGTCCCAAGTTGTAAATCATATGACAGTGCAGCATGATAGCCAAGAACGTGCCTGGTCATAACGGGACACAGTAAAATACTTGGAGAAAAGGATTTTGCCAATCATAAAATGTTCTTTGTTTTGTAATACCGATATCCTTGGCTCCGCGTTTCGTTGTTACTATTTTGCAGCATTTCCTGTCATAAGAACTCTTGGGGACAGTGCTCACTGTATCCTGTGTTCACCCACCTCCCGTGGCAGACTTACTCTCACCTTGACCTTGCGTCTACGGACACCTTCCTTTCGGTCCTGAGTCAGTTCCTGCCCCAACTACAGCAATTGCTGGTTTTATGTTCCCTTGGATACTGAATCACAAACTCTAAATGTGCTCAGGACAGGCAACTTTTGCATTTCAACTTCCACACTGCACTAATTGGGTGTCTACACCCTTTCTTTTTTACCCATTGCTGAACTTGATTCCAAATTACTGATTCCTCTGTCATTCTCTTATGCATGTGTGCGCCTATCCACTCACTCCACCGACTTTCTGCAGCTACTTGGTGACTATGTGTGTGTCCCCTCAAAAGGGGGGCAGTGTGGGCCATTTCTTAAAACTTCTGAGGTCCTTTTCCTTTGGGACCATGCATCACCTTCCTTCTAGATTTCAACTCTAAAACTTTCCTTTTCCACTGAAAATCAGAAGTTTTTTAATAGGATGTCTGCTGGGTTGTGTAATAGTATTCAAAGGGAAGCGATGGAGTTTTTGCTTGAGTCATTCAACTGGAGTTGGAAAAAGTCATCAGCCCTAAAGTACTACAGGGAGAAGTCCTTTACTAACAGGATGGCCTACAGATGGACTAGGACACTTTACTTTTCTAACTATCCACTTTTATACTTTATGTAGAAATTTCTCTAAAAGAATTTACTCGGAACAAATTGTGGGGATTAAAATAAATTTATTTCGGGATCTGAACTTTTTAGAATTAATGTCCCATTAGATTTTAACTAAAATATCTAATATAGAACCCACAGAGAATGAAATATACTCTAAACTGTTTCCATTTTCTCCATATCCTTTCTTTCACTCCTAACACTCAGCAATACAGCAAGGAGTGATTTCGGACTCCGCAAAATCTTGTACTATAGGTAAGATGCCTTCACATTCCACACAGCATCAAAGACCAGGGGAGTGAAAAAATATCATGAGGAGTCTCAAGCAGAAGTTAACATTTTCTTTTTTTTTTTTTAAAGATGACCGGTAAGGGGATCTCAACCCTTGGGTTGGTGTTGTCAGCACCACGCTCTCCCCAGTGAGCGAACCGGTCATCTCTATATGGGGATCCGAACCCGTGGCCTTGGTGTGATCAGCACCACACTCTCCCAAGTGAGCCACGGGC
>NW_007728277.1:277994-287195 GCF_000696425.1 Galeopterus variegatus | reverse complement strand
GGATCCGAACCCGTGGCCTTGGTGTGATCAGCACCACACTCTCCCAAGTGAGCCACGGGCCAGCCCAGAAGTTAACATTTTCATCCAGAAACTTCCATCGCTCCCCTCCCTAACACAGTTCTCACAGAGTGCCATGATTCTTCTGTTGCTGGATTTGATGCACTGGGGCAAGGAATTCAAAGGGTGAGCCCAAGGGGTGAAGCAGAGCAGGCCTGGGCTTAGGGACACCATCACCACCAACATTCCTTTAGGGCCACGCAGCCCTACCCCTCAAAACCCTTTGCCAGAGTCCCTGCCCCACATCGGGAATCTGCCTCACCTAAGAAGTCATTTCAAGAAATCTAGCACCTGGCTGGCCAGTTAGCTCAGTTGGTTAGAGCGCAGCCTTGTAACACCAACGTCAAGGGTTCAGATCCCCTTACCAGCCGGCCACCAAAAAACAGAAAAGAAATCTAATTCCAAGGAGACTTTGATCTGTGTTGAGGTAAGACTTTCTCTCCACCTCCTTTCCCAACTCTGTCCTGGACAGAGGTTGACACAGGGCAGGTTGGGGGTCTTTAATTCAATGGAACCACTTCAGAACAAAGATTTAAAGCATTGATGTCACCATTTTCTCATCACCTCCACCCCCCCACCCTCTCCTCACCTTCGTAAATATATATATGTATATTCATATAATATATATATAATTGTAGTGATGTCAGCAGAAGCAGGGAAAGCCACAGGCACTGGGCTGAGGCCTTGTTCGGGTGGGAAGATGGGACACACTGAGCTTCTTCCCATCCCTCAGTCTACTTCACTGCTCATCTCATATAACCTAATAAGAAATTCATCAAAGAAACATTTGTCAAGGAAAGTGACCGTCCCTCCCTCTATCTTTGTCTCTCCTGTTAGTAAGTACCTGGGGGAGGCACCGGTCCCCCTCATCCACACGGTCCCACCCATACCCAGCAATCGTGTGTTGTACAGGTTTCTGTGCTGCCATGGCCAGGTTCTTACTGAGGCTCACTGCCCGTCTGTCTTCTCCATTCTCTTTCTCTACAGGTCAAGGAATTGGTTGGACTGTGCGAGGTGCTGAAACTGGAAAAAGTCGTGCTTTCTTTATATTTTCCTTTTTCTCTGAATAGCTCAAATTTGCTCCTCTGTAATAATAACATACCCATCTATATTTTCCTAGGGCTCTAGTTTTGTAGGGTTGCCATAACAATGTACCAACTACTGGGTGGCTTAAAAAATTATTGTCTCACAGTTCTGTAAACTAGAAGTCTGAGATCAAGTGAGCGGGGCCACGCTCCCTCTGAAACCTGTAGGTGAAGGATCCTTCCTCGCCTCTTCCTGGCTTCTGGCGGTTTGCCAGCAGTCTTAGGCATTCCTTGCTCAGATGCAACACTCCAATCCTGGGGTTCTCTTCATGTGTCTTTACAACCTCTTCCCTCTGTGCATATCTGTGTCTGTGTTCAAATTTCCCCTTTTTATAAGGACATCAGTTGGAATGGATTAATGGCCCACTCTAGTGACCTCATCTTAACTTGGTTAAATCTGAAAAGAACCTACTTCTAACTAAAGTCACATTTTGAGATGTCAGGGGTTAGAACTTCAGCATATGTTTTTTTGGGGGGGCGGGCGGGGGACATTTCAACCCATAACACCACCTCACAGGGTCATTAGGACAATTAAATGAGGTAATGTATGGAAAGAGCTTACTAGTGTTTGGTACATAGTACATGCTCCATAAATATGTGGCTAACATTAATGTTCTTCTTATCAGTAGGTCAGCCATTCTTTCCCATAGCATCTTTGTAAAAAAGGCGTTAAAAGTAAGTCTTTGTGGCAGTCAAGTTTCAAAGAGGAATATTCCAATGATCACACAAAAATACAACCTCCAACCAAACTCCTTGGGAAAAAAGTAACTACGATGGTTGACTGGGTAGTAAATTGTAGGATGTTCTTTGTTCTATCTGCTGAGCTCTGAAGTGTCGAAAAAACGTGGGATGCAGAGCTGTGTAGGAAATCCTCCAGAAAATCTGCTCACAACTGAAGTTCTAAGTTTTTTTGGTTGGTAGGAAAAATTTTTGATTTTATTCTACACTCTCCCTACAGTACCATAAAGAAAAAGAAAAAGAAAAAAAAAATATATATATATATATATATACCAAAAAGAAAAAAATATATATATTTTTTTAAATAAAAACTCTAAGGACAATACTGAAACATGGCATTAGCTGGCTGGTTGGCTCGGTTGGTTACAGCACGGTGTATAGCACCAAGGTCAAAGGGTTTGGATCCTTGCACAGGCCAGCCACCAAAACAAACAAAAAGTTAAAACAAACAAACAAAAAACATGGCATTAGAAACCAAAGAACCAACTGACTATTTAAGAAGGAATGATTTAAATTTAAAAGAAAAAAATAAAAGTGATCACCCCTAATTTTAAAAGACACTGAAGAGTCTGGCTATATCCCTATTTTACAGCAGTGACCATCAGTCACAACCAACCCACTCTTACAACATCAGCATGCTTTTCTCTGCACTAATAAAGATTGTTTTGATATGAACCCTCCTGGGACCACAGAAGGTAGTGTGTCACCACCTCCTCCCCCCATCCATTTTGCTAAGTCATTTTTCTACCAAAACAACATTTGGAGCCTCATAAATACTCCCTGCCAACTACATTGCGTAATTCAGTGCTTATTTATCTAGACCTGACTAGCAAATTCAGGATTCAAACCAATCTGCTTTGGCTTGCTCACTTGGTCTTTGGCTGATCCTCTAGAATCATCCATAACCTAGTGCCATTGAGCAATTCCTGCCCTGGACTTTGTTCTTTATATGTAAGGACTTGAAATAGAACATACTCAAACTTGTTTTCAAGTAAGTCTGCAGGTATACAGGTTTATGTGTCTTAAAATCTTGATTTTTTTTTTTAAAGCCAAACCTCATATTATAAAATCAAACTCCTTTGCAGCTTGAAACACTTCTTGGCTGACAATACAAGACTGTCTTTCCCAATGTCCTGGAAGCAGGCCTTCCTGTTTTCCACAATAGAACAAACTGGAGGTCATGAGACTGAAGCTGTGCTGACCCAAAGCTTGTCACAAGCTGGTGACAATGAGGACCAGGTGTTTGGGCTTTTCTCCACGTCCTTGGAATAGGTGAGCCTAAAATGTCTTGAGTGTTTCCCACACTGACTCACGCTATAGCACCCAAGACCCCAGTAATCAGGCAGCCTGGGTGGAAACTAGGAAAACCCAGACTGCAGGTCACTTTCTGCCTTTACTCCCAAAATCTGCTCAAGGACAGCAGAGCCCATATGCATCTGGGTCTGGTCTACTTTGGAGGACATTCTGCAAAGATATATAACCTCAGGAGATAAAACAGATGAACTTGGAAGGCTAAAATCTGCAGAAGCCAAAATCAACCAGCAATAGTTGAGGTGAAATACAGGCAATGAAATGTGGGTGTGTTTAAAAAGGAAACCAGGGGCCGGCCCGGTGGCGCACTGGATAGTGCGCCGCTTGGGAAGCGTGGCGGCGCTCCCGCCCGAGGGTTCGGATCCCACATACAGACCGGTTCCCGCTCACTGGCTGAGCGAGGCGCGGGAGCAACACCGAGGGTTGCGATCCCGTTGCCGGTCCCCGGTCCAGTACGGGGGCAACACTGAGGGTTGCAATCCGTTGCCGGACACGGAAAAAGACAAAAGACCAAAAAAAAATAAAAAATAAAAAAATAAAAAGGAAACCAGGAAGCCAAGATTACTTAGGTGGATGCCAACAACAATGGGATTCTGGTAGGTACAAGGGTAGAAAACCAGTCAATGTATGTAGGAGGCACACTTTGAAGTGCAAGGACTTCTACAAATGTAAACATTATCATTCTAATCTCTAGAGCAGTACTTCTTAGAGTAGGCAATGTAACCTGCTAAAAATCTCTTATGTTTAAGGAGTGAGTGTATTAGTTCTGTTTCCCCTCCTGGTCTCTATGGAGGCTCTTCCACTATAGAAGGCATCCTGCTACCTTGATTTTTCTTTTTTTTAAAAATTATTTCATTGGTGGGTGGCTGGCTGGTATGGGGAACCGAACCTGTGACCTTAGCTTTATAAGGCTGCTTTCTAACCGAGCTAACCAGCTAGCCCCATCCTGCCTCCTAAAGACACAAACACAGAATGTGCAGCCACTCAGTGAAGGGACAAGGCAGAAGAGTTCTTGACATAGAATGCTAACGTGGGGTTACTATCTGACATTTTGTGCTGTTGAAACAGTAGACAGTTCTTTGCTAATGCTAAAGTTACATCACACAGATTTTACAATATTTTTCACGTATCATTTATGAATCATTTGATACCTATTTACTTTAATGCTCATCAGGAAGTCTCAGTTTTGTAACATTCTAATCAAGGCAAATTGCTACTATGCCTCAGTGTTACCAGGTTCTTCCATTAAATTACCACCTGGGCGCCACATGTTAGGTAACTTACACCAGCATGTTGAAGAAGGCAGCGATGACCATACCCCTGTAGACTATGTCCTAATGCTATCCATTCTGAGAGAGTTTTCATGAAACTGTAATTTACAATAATATATGTTTTCAAAATGAAATGATTTAGCTTTCCAGAATAAATGTTCAGTCTTTACAGACTTTCCAAAAGATTTCAAGTTCCTTCGGGCTTTTCTTTAGATTCATTATGAAGTCATCTAAGAGTAAAAATTAATGGAAGGAGCAAGTTAATTCATTACAGGCTTACAATTCTTCCTCAAGCCACAATGAGTCCCACTTTCTGCCATATTCACACTGAAATGTGTTGCTTTTAGCTCTGATGAGGCCACCACCAAGTGATGCCTTTAGAAATTCTTGATTGGAGACTAAAGACTCCTAATTAAAACCCACATTTACAGAATGAATGATTTGCAACCCTAACAGAAACAGCTACTAACTGGATGGAACCCTGAAAAAAAATCTACCAAAAAAAAATCAGGAAAATGAAAACAGATTTAATACATTCATATGAGTCCAGCACTCAAAAAATGAAGTGACTATTAAAGTGGATGCTTTTAATATTTTACCTGTTTCTAATAAGTCAACTATTAAGAAGCTCTCTTATATTTTATTGTGCCACTTAGATACAAAGAGAACTAAAAATAGCAATATGGACTACACCATTTAAATGAAAATATATTTTCATTACAAATATCTTCTTGCTTTCAGAAAATTCTGGCTATTAAAAAGCATTTGTATATTTTCTCTTTTGAATACAGAAAACATTTTCATTTCTTTTTTGAGGAGGGGAGGAGTGGCTGGCTGATAAGGAGATCTGAACCCTTGACCTTGGTGTTATCAGCACCATGTTCTCCCAAGTGAGCCACTGGCCAGCCCCTCAGAGGATATTTCAAATGCACATTTCTTAACATGTTACCTGAAGGTTAATACCTTGAAGCAATTTATGTATTTGTTTTTAAACTGTGTATAAAAAAGAGGGGCATTTGACCTCAGTCAAATCAATAGTTAAGATCAATCCTAAACTGAACGTGTAGAAACAGAACATCATGCCTCCTTTTAAACATGTAAGTGGATGAAAGTGAGGAGAAATTAATTCGTATTTTACCTAAAGAGGTTCAACTGTTTTTAATAGTTAATAATAACTAACATTTTTTAACTGCTCACCATATGCCATGCACAGTTCTAGCAATTCAAGTTAATCCTCCTGAGAACCCCATGATGTGCGTGGCTATCATCCTCATTTTACAAATGAGATACAGATGGTTAAGTAACTCATCCAGATCACATGTCCACTAAGGATTGAAGCCAGGAATTGAACTCAACAATCTGAACCAGTTCCTTTTCTCTTAGCTACTCTAATACTACCTTTCAATTTTCTAAGAGATGATTAATTGACTTTTTTTGTTTCTAAATGTTTTAATCTACAGTTTAGTTTTTACTCTCCTTTCAATATATTTATATTTATTTTATTTTATTTTTTATTTTTATTTTTGGTGGCTAGCCAGTATGGAGATCAGAACCCTTGACCTTGGTGTTATAACCCGGCGCTCTAACCAACTAAGCAAACGGCCAGCCATCAAAAAATTTTTTTAAACCATGGGCATTTCCAAACAAGGAGATCTGCAAAATTGTTAATGGTTAATTTTATAAGTGAGGTCTTAAAATCCTCTGAAAGTAGATGTAATCCTATAGCAAAGATATATGTTCTAGAACTAGCATATTCCTTTCAACAGAAGAAACATATTTTTAAAGCAACAAAAAAGCATAGAAACTTTTTAGCTCTAAATGAAAAAGATTTGTTGGCTGACAGCAAGGCTTAGGCAAAATTATTAAAAGTCAACAAAGTCAGGGGTGCCTAGGAAATTTTAAAAGTAGCTAAGGTCTCAGGACACATACCAAGATTTTTTTATTCTGCCTCTCAATGGCATCTTTAATTAAAATCATGTCATTCTTATAATGGATTTATTTTCTTTCATATTATCTGCATGCTAGGAGAAAAGAATGAAGCCACTACCAGGCACAGAGTGATCGGCAGAAACATCAGACCTTTATCGCTCACTACATGATGCAAAACTGAACTAACAAATGGTGAATGAAACACCCAAACCAACCATGAATAGAATCTGCATCACAGACATCCAAGGAGAACTGCAATGTATCTCTACAGACACATGGAACATACATTAAAAAAGAGCATACATTATAAATACAACAGTATTCACGTTTTCACCAATTATCTTGGAAAGGTGAAAGACATAGGAGATCCCTTTAGTAAAGAAAAAGAATGCTGATAACAGGAAATACTATCCCATTATCAAGCATCTGTTTTCTCAGTCTCACAGATACCATAATACCTGGGTACCCAGTCTCCGGGATGAAGATGTCTGTACTACATGACTTGACATGACAGAAAAGATACAAGACAGGTTACCTCTATACAATGTCTTTGCTCATAAAGAATTAATGCTGCCCAGTGAAACACTTTACATAACAAAAGAAGGGACCCTAGACATCTGGCTAGGAGCAAAGCTAATGAGGAACAGACCTACCACTTTTGGATCTCATTACCATAAGTAAATTAATAAATAAATGAGCATATCATCTGAAAAATTACAATTTCGTATGATCACAAGAATACATTTTACGTCAAAACTAGTCTGAAAGTTTGGTTAATTCTTATAGTCTTAGTCTGTACTCACTGGTATTAAATGAATCTTAGCCTCTATCCATTCAAATTCACTCTTCTGAGATCAATTTCCTTTCTACTGTATGACAGGAATGTGTGTAAACCGTGGGTATGCATCTATTACAGCGGGATTATGATGTTAATCTTAAGCAGAAAGCAGTCAGGGAGCACCACAGCACTCTTAAAAAAGGATACATTAGATAAACTTACAGGTTTTCCTCTCATGTCCTTTGTAAAATTGAACTACGGATTTGCTAATGAATCAATTTGCACAACTGAATATTTCCCGCTATTTCATTGTAATGTACAATTAGCTTTTAAAAGATGAAATTAAGGGGCCGGCCTGTGGCTCACTCGGGAGAGTGCGGTGCTGATAACACCAAGGCCACGGGTTCGGATCCCATATAGGGATGGCCGGTTTGCTCACTGGGTGAGCATGGTGCTGACAACACCAAGTCAAGGGTTAAGATCCCCTTACCGGTCATCTTTTGTAAAAAAAATAAATAAATAAATAAAAAATAAAAGATGAAATTAAAAATCATTTGGCCATAGTATGGTATATACATATATTGTTATAAATAATAATTCCCCTTTTTAAGGAATCACATCATTCACTCTAGTAGAGACAGGTATACAGATATGTGTGTGTGTATATATACATATATAGAGAGAGTAGATATTTTCTTCTTAAAAAGAAAAAAAAATTACAAGACATACAACATCTCTACAAATTCTTCCATTAACCCAGCCCACGCTTGAGCTTACAAGAAATATCAAAAGAAAATTAGCATGGAGCAATCCTTGATTACTTTAGATATTGAGTAAAATGTTGGGCCTGACAGTAACCAGATGATAGACAGTGATGTGATTCATCAACATGTAGTGCAGGCTCCCATCATCTCTGCCTTGATCACTAGTGGCCTTCCTCCAATCTCATAGCGCACCGAAGTTTCCTTTCTAAAACATAGAAGTGATACCGAGGTTACTTTTCTAAAACACAGAAGTGATATGTCCCATGTCAGTTTGAAATTCTGCAATGGCTTCTCACTGGAGCCCACAGAATGATGTCCAGCCACGTTAGCACTAGACCTGGCACCCACCATTGTGCCCTCCCACCTTTGTCCCTCTTCGCTTTGCCAGAAAGGCCCTTCCTCCCACCTTTCCTCCTTACCCCTAACTTGAGAAGACCTCTCTGGAAACTCCTACTCACCCACCATGGTCTAAATCCAGAGGTGTGTCTGAGCACTGCCCTGCTACCATCATGTGGGGCTGCGGACTATGGGAAGGAAGGAGGGGCTGAGGCTGTTTTTCCTGCAATACTATGCCTTTTTAGAAGTCAAGGGCATGGATAACTAATATTTAGCTCAATAGCTTAAACAAAACGAACAAAAAAAAATGATAGCCAATAAATGTCTGGATAGATGTGTGAAAGAATGAACTATAAAATTGCAACTGCAAGTTAATCTCAGGGAAATGCACGATCCAACTCTCAACTTCTCCATTTAATATCTGCATGATTTATGACACAGGCATTCACATCTGAACTGTAAACTGGGGACAATAAGACTCACTGGTCACACACTTACTGAGAGATGAAAGGCCCAGCACAGCACTGGGACTCCTCCCATAGAGCTGTGATCTACCATCAGAAGCTGGAGTCATCGATGAAAAACAAGGACATCAGTAACAAGCCAGGTAAAGAGGAAGGGTTGTATGGCTGAGCAAAAGGAGAAAGAGACGCAAGGGTCTCCTTTGGCAGGAAAAGATTCTGTGACCCCAGCCAGAATTATAAAAGTTATTAACTTTGTCTCTGGAAAAACTGGACATCTGAGTCTGCCCCTACGCTGTTACCTTGAGTGAGTCATTACACTCTGCAGCCCTTCGATCCCTCCTCTCTTAATAAGAGAGTCAAGGGCTCATTTCCAAGGATGCTTCAGCCCCTTCCCTCTACAACACCCTGCAACTTCTCCACTTATAAAAGCTTTCAGCTGACTAAAAGGAACATAAAATGAAGATGAAG
>NW_007728277.1:273150-277245 GCF_000696425.1 Galeopterus variegatus | reverse complement strand
TTTTTAGGACTGGGGTAAACAGTAAGGCATGATAAATATAACAAGTCTCGTGCACTGAAGCTCACTGTGTAGCTTTCTGAAGCTTGCATAGGAATCAGAGTAGGGGAAGGTTCGAAGTACCTCTACACAATGGACATTTTCTAAGCATTGCTGGGGAGTGAGCGTAATCTGTAAGAACAGAGCTGGGAACAGAGGAAATTTCAGGTTTGGGGGAGGTGCATCTTGCAGGATCCTGCGAACAATGAGCGATTACTAACCCCCTTTCCAGTTAACAATTAGCTTTAAAGGCCTGGCTCAGCTCTAGAGGTCCTCAAAGTCTGAGCAGAAGCTAAAGAACCGTCACAATTTACCAAATGGATAATCAGTCCTGAAAAAATGATCTGCCATATCTAATCATATCTAATAACTTCAGCAATTCCTACTCTTAAAAACAACTACCCCCTCCCCCCCCACACACACACACAAAAAGGAATGTTGTGTCTGCAACCATGGAGTAAAGATAAAAGAGTAAAAATCGCACAGGATTCTAACTCATTTTGCAGTTCTCAGCAGATGTCTAAGCATGTCATAGGGAAAGGTGACATACTTTGAAAACACAGGCCGACCACACGTTGTAGACTTAGTGAATAGATGGCACATTTCACAAGAATGCCATGGTTTAATTGCTCAGGGCTTACAAACATTTCACAATTTACCATTACCATTTTGAGTGGAAGTGCAAGGATTTTAATTTGCATGACTGCCCAAATGGTAGTTAGCCTGAGCAGAATTTATTAAAGTCTTCATAAATGCACCCCATTATAGCAGGTACATGAGTCTTTACAGAATGGTGTTTTGCAAAACCAGAGTAATCTGGGGAAAGGTAACTCTTGCCCATGGAAATAGTGGCATGGTTCATTCCAAATTCTGAAGCAACCTTTCTGCTAAGCCCATTCATTGGACATAGAATCCGTGTGATGCTGTACTCCTCAAGGATTTAAACTAATGAAAAGTAAATAAATAAAAGGGGGGGGGGGAGACGGTAGAAATAGTGGCATGGTTCATTCCAAATTCTGAAGCAACCTTTCTGCTAAGCCCATTCATTGGACATAGAATCCATGTGATGCTGTACCCCTCAAGGATTTAAACTAATGAAAAGTTAATAAATAAAAGGGGGGGGGGAGACGGTGTTTTGATGTGATTCCAGCATTCAAATAGTATTCAACGAAGTTTTTTCTTTTTCAGTCAACATAGCCATATTCTCAGCATCCTTGAAAGAAAAAAAAAAAGTAAGATACTGATCCTGCCCTCCAGGCACTCACAATCCAGTATTTCTGTAAACTCATTTTCTCTTAATTCTATATCTATTTATATATTCAGTTATTAGCATTTATTTATTCTAGCACTGCTCAAACATTTTCATGCTGCAAATTATACTATTATTTCTTCTCTAAATGAGCACTTTGTTAACAATTATCTGAAAGCAACTATTTGGTGCTTAACTGTGCATGGACTGAATTAATTTAAATGCAGAACATGTCCTAATGAACTCAAACAACCATCCGGTATTTACAGAGATCCACAACTCTGGGGCAACACCCTTCAACGGGTTCTAACCAACAAAATCCCCAGGAGACATGTGCCCAGAGCCTCTCACTGCTCAGAAAAGGGAAACTGCTCATTTACCTAAAAACGTTTTTACCTACTAGGCTGTGAGGTGTGATTTTTACACTTAGAAGAATCTAAAAAAGTAAAATAGCAACTGTGCCTGAAATCTGTTAAGTATGATGTTCAGATGCATAAATCTCCCACTACCTCTTCAAGTTCAGTGGGAAAAAAAGAATCTGTCTCATTTTACCTAAAATACTAGATATAATTACATTTCTACTAAGTTGATCGGTGATAGTCAACTCTGGAGTATCAAGGCAGCAGGATCCTGACTGGTGGGGGCTAGTGAACTGGGGTTGAATCTGACACTGTCACTAATAAGATATGTGCCCTTGGTCAAGTCATCTCACCTGTCTAGGCTGATAAAGAATTACAAAATCCTGTATTTTAAAGATAAAATGAAGGAAACGGTGTCTTACAGCAGTTTCGTGTCTTGATATGTTCCCCCCAAAATGCAGTTTTTAGAAGCATTTGGATGATGACTTTCTAGTACTAAAAGAAGGTCCTCCCTTCTAACCTGGTGTCTCCCTACAAGCAAGTGCAAAGGAGAGGTAAGCCATATCTTTTTCCTCTAAACTTTACTAAGGAACAATCCCAATGCATAAGTGTATCTCCAAGATAAAATAAGACCATATAAAGAATGGGAAAACACGGGTGGACAGAACCTGTTTGCGACAAGCTTTCTGTTCTTCCAGCCTCACACTGAACTATTAGCTCTGTAAGAAGTATGTACATATTTTCTTTTCTCCCCCATCTGCCCTTTGAATAACAGGTTTGAGCTTCTCCAGCCCCACCCCATCTTTTAATTCAGCCAAAGAACACTCTGCTACAGCTGACCCAACAGTGCTGGAATCTGCCAGGGAAGGGAAAGCAAATCTTCAGAAAAGTGCCACCAGCCAACCCTCCTCCCCCAAAACTACCCTCAGTCCCTCTTTCATTGAAGCCAGCCCCCCAGCCCACGTGCTAGTAAGGGACACAATGTGATGTTATCAAACCAACTTTCTCAGTGCCTGAAAATTTACAGAGAAGGATGTTAGCAAGAAATAACAAAACAAGCTTCCTGAGTGATGAACTTAAAAATCAATCTATCACCACAACTCTAAAACGATCATTGGGTTTTCTGGAATTTCAGTGAAGGAACATATTCATCCATAAAGTTCAGAAAATGCAAAAACAGAAGGTTTTAAACTGAAAACATAAATTGTATGTATATTGTATACATATGCAAAACATACTGCAAGTAGATGTATATTATATGCATGTGTGTATATATACATTTTAAAATACTGACAAGTGAGAAGAACAGAAATCTTTAACCAACCTTCCCCAGTTCTCTGTCTAGTAATAATCATAAATACCAAGGGGCACCTGAAAATGGGATAACAGGGACTTTAACTAGAATGTCTGGAAAAAATGAGGCACAAGACTCTATTTGCAGGGGGAAAAAAAAGAAGAGTGCTATATTTGTTGAGCATATACTATGTGCCAGGCGGTACGCTGAACACTTGGTATCCACCAACTCAGCTAATCTCAGAAACCCCAAGAACTAAGTCTTCTTTTTCTCATTTTTCAGGTGATGAAACTGAGGATCGGAGGGCTTGAATAACTTGACCAAGGCCATGCCGACAGTCAATCGGACAGCTCAGCTAACCACTTCAAAGCCCCAGATCTTAATCACTGTGCTAAAAACTGTACACTGTCTTTCATTCCCAAAGAAGAGTTTCTTTCTAAAACTACATCTCCTCTATTTGAAAAATGAAAGCTCTCAAAGTAAATCTAGAGCCCTTCCAGATAATCTACACATCTGGCAATTCCAAATCTTTAAAGTTGTCTTTTTATGTGTGCATTAAGGTGTCTGACTGTAATAACCCCTTCCCATCTGTTTCCAGTCTACCTGCCCAACCACAGCTCCACCAAAGCAAATCTACTAGTTCCCCAAGGTATTAAACCCTGAGCAGGTTAAAGCTTCTTCATCCTTCTTGTATAAGAACTACTTTTCAGAAATTATGCCAAATCCATGGGCGATTTTAGTCACTGCACATTTCAAAATACATGACAGCACAGATTTAGCAAAATAAGTCCTTTTGTTTTTAGCCCTAGACATACAAAAGAAATATCCTGTAATTCTACAAATGGAAAAACTGCAAACTAAGTAAACATTTTGGCGGTTCTGAGTAAGGAAATGGTCATTTTCCTCTCCTTGTCACTCAACAAATGGTGGAGAGATGAACATCAGTAACATCAGCCTCTTCCCAAATCCAGCTGTAAACGTCCATCATCCAAATCTTATTTATTGACATCTACTCTTGGAAGGCTCTTTTTCCACACCAACTCAGCAGGTGTCCCAGATTAAACTGTGGAGTATCATACCCGATTGTGCGAAAAGTTATCTTTGATGTGATCTGTGGTTGGTTATTTTTTAATTAGGGTTTGAAATCCAATACCGTG
>NW_007728277.1:253341-272140 GCF_000696425.1 Galeopterus variegatus | reverse complement strand
GTTGAAAGAGCGGCCGCGCTGCAGTCTGCGGCCCCGCACAAGTTTCCAATCATGCTATTCATTCACAGAGACGCTTTTGTTGAAAGAGCGGCCGCGCTGCAGTCTGCGGCCCCGCACAAGTTTCCAATCATGCTATTCACAGAGACGCTTCTGGTCACAGAAAGTTGAGAAAGTTAATCTTTAAGCTTCTCCTGCCGAAAGTCAGTGTCGTTCCAACCCACACCTCGCCCCTCGGGAAGTCCAGCGACCTCAGGAATTGCAACCCTGCCTCTGTCAGCCGAGACCTCGCTGAGAAACGAGTGTGAAAGCTTGGGCACGAGCCATTGTTTGTATCATTTTTATGAGTGGGGACATTTTGGCTCCTGAGTGCCTACAATGCCATGCATTGCTGGGGCTTTCAGCTAATTAGAGAAAATGCGCTGTGGGTTTTAATGATTTCTTGACATTAAGGATGGGGGAAGGGCTATTTTCAAAACTAAAAGTTAATGGTTGTAGCCATTCAACCTATACGCACTTGGGGCCCTATGTGTGTTTTTCCAAGGGGAAGACCCATGACGGATTTATTTTATAAGGGAAATAGTCCTGTAGAAGTTATTTTTCCTTTTGTGATTCTTACTTTTAAAAAACCACTCAGTTTTCCCTGGGAGATGACAGTACTTGTCACATTTGATTTGGTGATTGATCACTTTGTGAAACAGCTGAGAAACCACAAGGAACCTTTTCCTATATTAAAGAACTGGGTGGTAAGAACAACAACCAAAAAAAAAAATCAGGGGTGGTGCCCCGGGGAAGGGGCCCTTGCTTGCTTTAGAGGTCTCCCTGGTTTTTGCTCTTTTTTTTTTTTTTTTCTTTCTAAGCCCACATAAAAGGAAGGGGATAAAACCATGTCCTTGAAATCTCTTTGCTAAAGTATTAATTGCTGGGAGGGATGAATAGTCCTTACAGGAAAATCCAAAATGTAAAAACTTTTTCAAAAATCATTAAACATATGGGGCTGGCCGGGTGGCTCAGCTGGTTACAGCTCAGCCTTGTAACACCAAGGTCATGGGTTTGGATTCCCATACTGGCCAGCGACCATATAAATAAACGAAGTTCAAAGGCTCCCTTGCAGTGCAGGAGCTTTAAAAAAAAAATCATTAAATGTAGAAGCACAATCCCTGATGATAATATTTTTGAAATGAAATAAAAAAAGAATGAGAAAGTTTTGCCTTGATAGTAACCAGGCACTGTGTTGAAGTAGAAAGAGCACTGGACTATGAGTCAACGTAGCCGGACCTGGTGCTTTGCCTGAGTTAGGTCAGATGGGTTTCCAAGGCTCCTTCAAGCTCTATGATGCTGTGAATCCAATTAAATTCAGTTACAGCAGGTGGGTATTTTTTAAAAAATTGTCATTTCTATAAAGACGAAAATAAGTGATGAGAAAAGGTAAATAGCCTTTACAGTGGACTTGACTGTTATCTTTAAGAATTTCAATTTATTAGCCATGTGGTACTTTTTTGAATTCAAGAAAATGAAGAGAACTGTACTGCTTCCACCAAGGGTCAGCTTGTTCTATGCATAAATACTTTCCATCAAGTGACTGAGCCGGGAGTCCTGCAATCAGGGCGGCGGGGGTGAGGTCAGGTAAGTGCTGACTCTCCAGCGCAGTCAGAAGTCTTTTGCTTCTTGACTCATCAGACGCTCTGGGGCAAAGTTGTGCAGTTTCCCCATCCTAGATGAGGCAAGGCCACACTAATTGCCACCCACCTTCTCTGTTTGGGGGTCATGTAAGGGTAGGTCCAATTTAGCGACAGCACATACACACACATCAATGTGATTAAACCTTAGCCAGCATTTTGACACTTAGAGAAATCAATCTACATACACTTAAGCTGCTTTTCCTGGCGCTCCCTAATAAATAGATATGAAAATGAAATTAATATTTTGGGAGAATGTTGATGCCTATGCATGTAATGTGAAATTTTATGTTTTCCTTTCCTTATAAAAGAATCACCATTATCATCATCATTATCATCATCACCATCATCAATCAGAGTTTCATAGGGTATAATTACCAAGGGCTTTTTATAATAGAACTCTATCCCATGATGGGGGTGGGGGACGACCTTGAAGAAGATCTGGGTCAAATCCCCCATTTTTCAGGGGCTCCAGAGAATCTGAATGACAAGTCTAAGTGAACCAAGCTACATGGGACAGAATAAAAATAAGAACAACGTGATTATCTTAAAAGTTCTCTCATCACATTTGATTCCCTCAAAGCTTTGCAGACACGTGTAGATACTCCACTGAAGATGTGTACACAAGAATTCTACTTCTCCCTTTTCCCTTTCCATCAGGGCTGTCATCCAGCTCATTGGAATTGTTATCATGTCAGTGAGTGAATTCCAGGGAAAGAAGATAGAACAGGATTTTCCAGACTCCTAGTAGAGATCAAAAAAAGTTGATTGTGAAATTAATTCTGTGGGTCCTGATAAAAATTGTTGTAATAAATGAACAGAAAACTATAACAGTGTATTCATTGAGAATATTGGTAATGTAGTGATCTCAACAAGTATATTTAGGGATGGCCAGTTAGCTCAGTTGATTAGAGCATGGCCTCATAACACCAAGGTCAAGGGTTTGGATCCCTGTATGGGTCAGCCACCAAAAATAAGTACATAAAAAGTATATTTGTTAAAAATGAGTCTCCATCCCATTGTTGCATATATAAGTGTACAATACATACATACATATACAGATAAATATTTATACTGGTCTGCTTTGTAAAAAGTTTTTCTTAATGTGGGTCAGGATTACAAAAGTTTAAAAGTTAAAAAAGTCTAGAAGTTGCAGGTGCATAGGATATATTTGCAGCCTACTGAGGTCATTATGCCAACATTAAGAAAGGTAACTAGTTTATTGCTTGGCAGTATTACAGTAAAAATTAAATTAAAATGGAGACCAGGCTTGAAGAATCCCTGATCAGACAAAATCAGTTAGGTCTCATTAAGTGACTTCCACCTTGCTTGATTTGCAAACATAAGCAAAACTTAACTTGAGCTATTTCTTGTAAATGCCTTTATTAAAAAAAACAACAGAATTCAAACTCAACCAATCAGACATAGCCAATTAACATATAACTAGAGACTTTCCAATGGGATGGACCAAATAAGGCAACTGTATAATTATAACCAATCAAATATTTTGTTTGTTTTACTTCTGTGCCTGTCCTGTAAAGACCTCCCCCTTGCGTACCCTAGTGGAGCTCATGAACTGCTTCTGGTTTGGAGCTGCCAGATTCATGAACTGTTGTTTGCTCAAATAAACTTTAAAAATTTTATTGTGCCTTAGTTTACCTTTTTAACAGCACTAAAGGTACAGTTTCATAGTAGAAAGCACAAATATATAAAGCTAGGTTTGAATTTTTACTTGAGTTTCTATAAGACATTGGGGCAAGTTATTTATCTCATCCATAAAACGGGAAAATGCCACCTGTTTAACACAGTTGCTGTGAGGTTATCTGTGATAATGTAGACTCCTCTGAATGAGAACCTTTCTCCCTTTTCTCTTT
Organism: Galeopterus variegatus; assembly: GCF_000696425.1. Taxonomy (NCBI): domain Eukaryota; kingdom Metazoa; phylum Chordata; class Mammalia; order Dermoptera; family Cynocephalidae; genus Galeopterus; species Galeopterus variegatus. Next base: position 268,590 of record NW_007728277.1, on the reverse strand, counting down.
CTTCACTCTTTCTTCCCCTACCCATTTGTCCTGTGAGCCTATATCTATTAAAAGGAAATTGTCTTGTTCATACCTAAATCTCTTGGATCACACAAAGGAGTAATTCCTAGCACTGGAATGTGGTTGCTGAGTAATGGAGCTGGGAGGTTACCCCTGGCAGGATGGGGTGATCTTAGAACTCTTCACTTTTCATAGTAAAGGTAGTCATAGCAAGGATAACAATAACTATAATTTATTGAAAACCTGCTCTCTGCCAGGCAGAATTTTTAAAATATTTTGCTTGAATTTTAAAAATATTTCTGGCTCCCCATACCGGCCAGGCTCCAAAAAACAACCCCCCCCCAAAAAGAAAAATTTCATTGAGTGATGGTCAGTTACCCAATTGGTTAGAGCATGGTATTATAACACCAAGGTCAAGGGTTCCAATCCCCATACTGGCCAGCCGCCAAAAGAAAAAAAATTCATTGAAACTTTAACATTCCCAAAATGGAATTGATGATTTCCCACCATGATCCGATGCTCCCACTCCACTCCTTTTCCATTTCTAGTTATCTGTTACACTTGTCGGTTCATTCAAGCTACCAACCTCATCCTTCCCTTTCCAACTATCCTTCCCATTTAGGTCAAATTCATTCACTTCTCTCTACCTGCACTATCACCGTCTGAGACCATACTGCCCTCATCTCTGTATTTTATCTAGAGCAATGCTTCTCAAAGTGTAAACCCAGCAACACAATCATTAGCATCACCTAGGAACTCGTTAGAAATGCAAATTTCTAGGCTCCATCCCAAGCTTATTGAGTCAGACACTGTTGCGGGCTAGACTAGTAATCTGTGTTTCAACAAGTCCCCCAGGGGATAGTAATGTGTGCTCAAATTTGAGAGCCACTGCAAACTATGCGTATGTCAAAATAAGGACGTCAAAAACAGGAACACATTGCTGAGAAAATGTAAAGTTTTAAAATACGATATATTAAAAAGCTACACCAGTACATTGTTTTTAAAAATTCTCTGGTAAAAGCAGTTGTCGTGAGACAAGTGAAGGGAGATCCTAAAATCAAATATTCAGAGATATTTGGTTTTAAAAGGCAGACAATTAAATATTGAAATTAAAATGTATTCTCCATAAGAACAGCATGCTTTAGGAACACAGCTTAAATACTTGTTATTTTTAAAAGATGACAACAACACATTTTCTGCTTATAGCAGAGATTAAATCTGAAAGATTATAAATAGTCCGATTCATTTTTACCATACTGCCTACCACTGAAATTGAGCAATGAAAACAGATAAGCTCATTTAATTTTTGCCTACAGTCAGCAACCCTCTCTGGCACTCCTACCGGGGCATTCCACAGTGCCTCTGGGAACTGACCTCAAGGAAAGACTGATATGCTAAAACATTTTTCCCCATCACAATCTCAAACAAATTTTTTTTTTCACAAATGCCTTAAAGGTGAATCAAGCCTAGGCTAAAGCATTACCTATTTAAAAGCCCCTTCATTAGGAAGTATTTGGTAGGAGAGATGAGGAAAGGGTTAAGATCAAACTAAAGAGAAATTAAAACAAAATGAAGACAGCCAGAACAGGCTAAGGAGAGAGGGTAAATAAGCAAAGTGAGGATGCAGAGCTATAAATACTTTTCTCTGAAATCTCTTCTACTCTGATAAGGAATGCCACTAGCCCAGCCAGTTAGAAGGGTTTCATATATGTTTACACTATGTAAACACCAAGTTCTGCCTGGGATTTATTCCATCAGACACAATGGTACCGTGACAGGTATTTCATTTTACACAGTAGGGTCAGACTAGATGATTTCTAAATCCACTTGTAATTCTGAGCTATGAGGATTCTGAATTATTTGATAACACACATTATAAACAAGAAACAGAGTTCTGGTGGGCTGTCTACAAGTGCCCATGAAGCTTAAAAAAGTGTGCTAAGTGAACTGAATTCTGTATTGTTTTGGTGTTTTTGTTTTTGTTTTGATGGCTAGCCAGTATGGGGGATCTGATCCATATTGTTTAAGGCAGAGAATGAAAAGACTTTAAGTCTCATTGAGTGACTCCTGAGTTAAGATGAGAGCAGTCTCTCCTGTGAAGAGCTGTGCAGTATTGTGAGAGTGAGTTGATACTCGGAAAGGGATAAAAAGGAAACATGGAGAAAGAATGGTTTTTCCAATCACACTTTTTGCTATTTATCTTTTCAGTCTATGAGAGCATAAGGAAAAAAAAAAAAAAAGAGAGAGGGAGAATGTATAAAAAGACCAGAAATTATGCTAAACATTTCCAAATTACGCAAGGAAAGACTTAAAAGCACAGCTGGGAAATATCCACCAACCAAATTCATTCATCAGTCTTGCCTGTTTTATAAACTTTACCCTATGAGAATGCCTACCTGGCTGTCTCTATTGTTTAAACATGGTTGTGGAAAATAATATTTTTCCATTAAATTTAAAAGCTCCAGTTAAAACTGTTGGTCTGCTTCGTAGAAGTGCCATCATGTTATGTACATAGGACAAAAGATTCTCACTTACATAATTAATCCTGGTAAACATAGATTATTACAATTTTATCCAGAGTTGAAGTATTATCCTGAATACTTTGGCTGAACAACAACAAATTTATGACTAATGACATTTGTGTATATGTATTAAAAAAAATAAATGTCATTGAGCTGAGTCTAATATTCTGGGAAAATTATGTGTTGGCTCATTAAAACAAAGGAAACTGTGATATCCTTTTTACTACTCATTTTTTTAAAAAAGAGTCATGTATTTACTATATCAAAGACTTGAGGAAGAACCGTAAGTCTTAGATGCATTGCCCAGCCCTGATGTGAACTCTGTATATGGTTCTGCTTCATTCTTGATCTATGCCTTTCATGGAGGAGCCAACACTGTGGATCACAAGAAGCAAGATTTTGATTGTAGTAAAATTCACCTGCTGGCTATTTGCAAAGAGACACTCCTATTCCTGTTCCTAGAAAAAAGAAAAGAAAAAAATCTCACCTTTCTCCCAGCTATAAAACGCTATTATTTTAGGATCTCAGAAACCTATATCTTCCTTCTCATGCAATCTAACTCCCCTCCTTTCCACGTATATAGTAAGTCTTATGGACTTCTCCCAGTTGTTCAAGTTCATTTTTCTCTCCTGGGTACTTTCTTTTAAATGGCATTTCCTGTGATACAGATGCACAGATACACGCATACACACACACACACAAAGGCACAGTTATCTCAGTTTTTCTGAGCTGCCTTGTACAACTGAAGATATAAATAAATGAACTCTGTGAAGAACCCATCAAAGAGGTGGCACCATGGGAATGTCTCAATGAGCCTCTCACATGTGGAGATAGAAGCCTCGAGTGACAGGACATTGGGGTCATGGCTACTTTTTAAATAGTGCCTTGGTCAAACTTAGTGAAACAATTCTCTGTTTGGGGAAGCACATAACGTGTTCTGCTCCTATATGGTTAGTGCTGGCCTGAGTGAGGGTTGAAATCTAAAAGAAATATTAATATGGGTGAGCAGGCACTGGATTTTTTGCACCATTTCCTTTTCAATGAATGTAAATTTTTTTAAAAAATGGATTGTTTAGGCATATTTTTTCCTATGCCTTATAAATGAAACAATTAGGTACTAGCTACCCTTTATCTAATGAATGTTCTCAAAAATCAGATGATGCTGATTCCAATAGCAAAGAGACACTTAACAAAGAACCCTTGTTCTAGAAATGAGGTCATTTGGACAGTCTAACCATTAAGAAAAAGCCTATTTTGCTTTCAGAGGTCACCTATCGGGGCAGGAAATCCATCTTTCAGCCAGTGAACTAACATCTGGCCTAAGTCTTCTAGGCTGAAATGTCAATTTCCTGATCTAAATGGAACACACATGAAAGAAGAAAAGATGAAAAATACAAACTTTGATATGCTAAAGAATTCTTCAATAGTAGCATAGATGTGGATTCTCCAAAAAAGAGCTACTCTTTTTGTTATTACCAAAATAAACAAAAACAGTAATATATTTGTATGAAAATTTTATTTCTCTAATAACATAAAGATAAATGATAACAAAGGGACAAATCAGTCATTCACTGGTAAATCTATAAATAAGTCTACTTAAATCTAGACCAGCTAATCTCAATTCATGATGATTCATTTCAGGCTGGGCAAGATTTACTTTTATGCTATAAGGAGGGGGGCGTGCTTACTAACTAAATTAACAGGATAAAACTTGAAGAGAACTGGGGCAATGTTTAACCAATGTAAGAAAATAATCTTTTAAAGCTGGTTAAAATTACCATAGAACATTCCTGTTATAATTCTCAAATTTGCCACTTGATTTACTTAACTTACTTTTTGTACCCTTTGAAAATATTCCCTAATTTTGATTAGTCTTTCTTCCACCAGCACAAATTATAGAGATTTTATTGTGTCCATCATTCACTCATTTATTCATTTATCTATGTAACAAATATGGATTGAGTGCTGATTATGTCTGACCCCATGGTAAGGTTTTAATGATCAAAAATAGACAGGCCTGATTTCAGGATCATCTAATCCAGTATGGGAAATAGAAAAGTAAATAATAGGAATATACACAATAAAGAGGTGCTCAGAGGAGTGGCCAACCTGATGGAGTGCTAGAAGGGTTCACAAAGGATGCAATCCCAAGACAGGTTTGAAGACCCAGGATTCACCAGCCAGTCGAGGAAGTAAAAGGAAAGACTTTCTGGGCAAAAGGAAAAACAGTGTGAAGGCCTAATGTGGAGGGTGCAATAGGATATTAGGGGAAGGAAGCAGTAAGGATAAATGGCCCTGTGTGCCCAGCTTAGAGGGAGCATTTTATTATAAACACCCCTTCTAGTGTCTTGCTTTGCTGGTAACTCCACTTCCTTTATCTTCCAACCAAGAAAACAGAGTGGTAATGCAAGCCTGCGATAAAATCTGATAAGCCTTACCAGTTACTGAAACATAAGCAATATGGAGTCACTGAGGGTTTTAAATGGGGAAGTGTCAAACTGTCCGATTTAAGTTCATTTTAAAACTAATGGTGATACAGAGCCTAGCCTAGAAGAGGATGAAATTAGAGACACCGTGCTACTAATCCAGGCAAGAGGTTACAATGGCTCCATGACAAATACTATGGATTTGCTCACCCAACACCCATTTCTACACCTTTCTAGCATGCAGAGGCTGGGAAGCCAAAAATTACATTTCTCAGAGTTCCCTTGCAGCTGTGGTGAAGGATGGAATCGAGGTTCTACCAATTTAATATGTTTGCATAAGGCTTTGGTTCATAAGTGGGGAGTCGTTCTGTGCATGGCATGGCTGGCACGCAGATGGAAGCAGAGCATCAGGACTCTGTAGTGCTGGCTTCCTGATTTGGGGGCTGCCTGAGGGTGGCAGAGGCATCAGTTAGTTCTTGGTGGCCCACTTCTGGATGTGGTTTGCAGTCTTAGTGACCAACCATACTAATTTGTTCAGGACTATCACAGTTTTAGTACCGAAAATCCTGCATTCTGAAAAACCCTCCTACTTAGCCTAATCTGGACTGTTAGTCATTCTATAAAATTGCAATCATTCCTAAAAGCCCAGCCCAGAGCCTATTTCTTCAGTATTTCCAACAATTCTGAGTGATCTATATGACTTAATAAATCCTTTAAAAAAAAAAAAACCCACAAAACAAAAACAACTAAAGTGGATTATTTTTCCTTCAGTATTTCCAACAATTCTGAGTGATCTATATGACTTAATAAATCCTTTAAAAAAAAAACCCCACAAAACAAAAACAACTAAAGTGGATTATTTTTCCTGCAGCTAAGAACTCAGAGGAAGGCAGTCATGAGCAATGGCTAGGGGGTTGGAGTGGAGGAGAAGAATCCGAGAACATTCAGAAGCTGAATTGGAAGGACTGGGTGATTCATTGGATAGGGGAGATGAGGAAGGGAAGGAATCGGGGCCAATCCCTGGATTCTGGCTTGTATGGCCAGGTGAGTGACAGTGCCACTCACTGAGGAAGAGAACAGAGAAGGGGGAGCAGGTTTGAGAGGGGAAGCATGGAGTCCAGTTTGATCTGTGTGGAATTTTAACTGCTTGTAGAATAACCATATCCACAGTTCATGAATGATCTAGAACTCAGGAGAGGAGTTTGCATCAGAGACTTGTCTACAGGGAAGTCCTAGAATGATTTTCTACTACTTTTCTCAGTTCTTCCTGACCTGGTCCCTCCAGCCTGCCACCACTCCCATTTCCCATGCTTCAGCCAAACATATGACATTCATCCATGTCCTTATTAGAGTATCTCACTCTTGTATTTATGCAGCCTTCATACATGTGGGTCATGCATGCCTGAACAGTCCTTCCCTGTCACTGGTATCCACTTAAATGCAGGTCATCCTGGAAGCCTTCTCTGGCCTTTCCCCAGACTGGGAGAACTGCCCCTGCTATGCATCTCTCTAACATCCAGTTATTTTCCTGTTACCACAGTCATCCTACTTCCTCGTAACTGCTTATTGAATCGTGTCTCTCATGTTTAACCGCAAATTCTGTGATGGGAAAGACCATAGATGTGCTGCTCACTGTTAATACTCCAGTGACGAGCACTGTCCCTGGCACATGGTAGATACTCAAATATTATTGGATAAAGGAGATCTCCAGCAGAGACAAAACAGAACAGTAAATATCAAATGTAGCGCACATTAGCACCACCGTGACACTTAAAAATACATGTTCTCAGGCCCTCCCTAGAACTATGTGAGAATCATTGGAGAAGGGGCCCAGGTACCTTTACTACTTATTTTCTGAAAGAGTCACACGTGGTTCTGATGCAGAGCCAGGGATGAAATCCACTCATGTAAGTGAGAATGTAAAACTGTGAAAGACAAAAACTGGAGAGCATCAGCACTAAGAGGACAACATAGAAAAATGACACAATGTCTGGGAGAAAGGGTGATCCCAGAAGTGGGAGGGGAACTAGGAAGGCATGATGTTCAGGAAGGTGAGAATTACAGGAAGGAGTAGTGTCCAACACCACGGAAAAGTCAGAAAAGGGAGACGTACCAACTGTACGTGCATTTTGGTAACCTTACTCAGCCACTGCAATTTCAGGGTCGGAGAAGGAGTAGAAACTAGATTGCAGTAGATTGTAGAATGACTGAGAGAAAAATGGATTAAGAAAGATGATGACAGTCAAGGCCAGCCAGCTGGCTTTCTTGGGTAGAGTGCAGTGTTGGTAACACCAAGGACAGGGATTCGGATCCCCTTGCTGGCCAGCTGCCATAAAAAAGAAAGATGATAGGGTAGAACACAAGGTTTGAAGCATGGTGTTTAAGAATGTGAAAGATCTGAACAGACTTATAAATTAAGCAGAAAAAAACTAGTTGAGAATGAGAGATTGAAGATTTAAGAGAGGACTCTTCTAGAACAAGATCCCAGAGGAGGTGATGGTGATGATAATAATCTACATTTAAGATGAATTATCATGTGGAGCTTCTCTTTTTTAGAGGCCAAATAGACTATTACTTCCCTATTAACACATTTTTTCTGACCCAGTAACAACATCAAAGTTGACCAGATTTAAGTATTTTAAGTAAGGATTGGATTCTAGCCACATTTCCCTGATGTGATGCCCAGACCATCTTCAATGGATTCCAGTCCAATGACTATTTCCTGAATGTCTATTTTGTACTAAGCATTGGGAATATGAAAATAAGTCACAGACCCTGATCTTGACAAGCTCAGCCTAGTGAGGGAGACAGACTCATAAACAAGTACCATCAACCCAATGTGATGAAAGCATGCCCGAGCTGCTTTATGGACAGACAGACTGGACAGCCAGTGGCATCACGGCATCAAGGAAGACTTTCTGTAAGATGCTTTGCCTGAGTTAAAAAGTATTCAAGGAAGAGTCAAAACTAGCCAGCCATATGGTGGCTAAGCTGGACTCAGGCTATGAGAACAACAGGAGAAAATGTACAAAGACACAAAATGACATATGTGTTGGAGGAACTTGAAGCTCTCTATTTTAAAAAATACAAGTGAGGGAATGGCTGGGTTTGAAGCTGAAGGTAGGTGGGTGATCAATGATTCTGCACCTTGTATGCTGTAAGTTAAGGCTGGAAAAGCTCACTCTTTGTATCTTGATGCTTCCTAACTTCCTTTGTGGGATGGTAACCTTCCTTTTACTTCCAAAGTGTACCATGTGCCAGTGACAGTCCCTGGGCCGAATGGGTAATTCCAAAGCCTTCTCTAACAGAGTACACACATTAGGGAGGGAGGGAGGAAGTAAAATTTGGAACTCTTTACTAATGTGCAGGTCATACCTGCTCTTTTTTTTCTCTCCAATATCAGCATATGGGCCAGTCCCCTTGATATTTTCTAGCTGTAGTACCAATGAGCTTCATTCAGAGGATCTTGTTCCATATCTTCCCACCAACTCTGTGATCTGAAAGATCTCACAGTCTCCCAGGTTCTCAGTTTCCTTATTTCCAAATGGAAGGGGGTAAAAAGAGATATTCAAGATTCTTTCCATTTCTAACATTCTGTAAACCATGAGTGGATTTTAGGTGCAGGAATTGGCTTAAGGAATAAAGCAGTAAGAGAGGTAGTAGAAGACTAGGAAGCAAGAAAACTTTCCTGCTAGTGAAACCTATCTATATAATGGATGGGTTAAGCCATCTGGAAGTCCACACAAGAAATGCATGCATTGTTGATGAGACTAAAGTATGCCTTGATTCTCCATCTAGAAATCAGCGGTATCTTCATGAAATACCAATGGAATGTGACTGATGTGAAGAAAATTATCAGTGTAAATTGGCATAAGATTCAGAAATTTGGCAGGGTGCATCAAAGGCCGTAAAGAGTTTCACATCTTCTGGCCCAGTATTTAGATTCTTGGGAATTTATCCTAGTAAATTATTGGAAAGAAATCAGAAGCTCTGCGCTCAGATGCTTGCGATTGCACTTAATATAATACAGAAAATTTGGAAAGAAGCTTTATATTCCATTACAAGAGAATGGTCACATAAATGATGATATGGTATCTTAAAGGAATACCATCTACAGTTTAAAATGTTAATATAAAAACATATCATAGCATAGGAAAATATCCTCTGTATGAAAAACTTAACTCTAAAAAATTAGGAGTGCATGTGTACAAAGGCAAGAAGAGAAACTTTAAATGTTCTGTGCCAATGTTTGCAACATAGTAGGGGCTCAATAAACATTTTTTGAACAAATAAATGAATGTAAAATGAAAAACTGTTGATGCATTAGGATGGTGAGATTTTGAATTAAATTATTTTTGAAAAACTTTCTATACTGTAACTATGCTCTTCAATGATAAACACAGTTAATGTTAATAACTAATATTTATTGAATATTTATTGTGTACAGACAAGGCCTTATATATTAAATATTTTGTAATGCTACCTTTCATCATCTTCCAAAACATGCCTGCTCTTTTTCCACTTCTAGATTCAAGCATTCATGAAGCCAAATTCAAGCATTCATGGAGCCAAATTCAATGCCAGCCAGATATAGAAATGCCCTAAGAGTTAGTGTGATGAATGAATGAATGTGTCAGTGACTGAGTGTGCCAGAGACTGAGGCCCATGATACCAGTACCTTAGACCACAAGGTCTCTGGGATAATGCATGGGTATGAATTCTCAGTACTAATCAGTCTGAGTACTAGGTTTCTAGATTCTCTATGTAAGTAATTGCTACATTTGGAAAGATTGAGCTCCTGAAGGTGAGAAACAAAGAAAGAGTTCTTTTTAAAAACACTTTCAGAAAGCATAAACTTTCATATTATGAATTCCTAAATGCTTCATTGTTAATTAATGGAATGTGTTGCAGAAGGTCTACATATTGCAGCATTTCCAAAAAAGCAGGAATGCACTATGGTAAATATTTTACAAATGGAACCCAAATGGACCCAGCATCCAATAAAAGCAGGAACTTGCTCTTATTGTTGAGAGTAACATTAAAAAAAAGTTTTCTCAGGGCCGGCCTGGTGGCGCACTGGATAAGTGCGCCGCTTGGGAAGCGTGGCGGAGCTCCCGCCCGAGGGTTCGGATCCCACATACAGACCGGTTCCCGCTCACTGGCTGAGCGAGGCACGGGAGCAACACCGAGGGTTGCAATCCCGTTGCCGGTCCCCGGTTCGGTACAGGGGCAACACTGAGGGTTGCGATCCGTTGCCGGACACGGAAAAAGACAAAAGACAAAAAAAAAAAAAAAGTTTTCTCAAAATTTCCTTAAACTACCTTAATGATAACAAATATTCTGGAAGCACCTAACTTTCCTGGTTTTTCAGGTTTGATAATAAACATAGTGTCACAGATGAACAAGAGCTCTTTATTGGACCAGATCTTATAATTGGCTTATGCATGCATGAGTTCTGCAGAGGCCATTGGAATTGCTTGTCTGCATCCAAGAGAAGTATTTAGCCTTTGGTCAGTAATACAAGCAATTTCACCCTTGATTTTCTTGGATACAGAGTCTACTTTCCTTACTATTCGTCTCTAGTTTTTCCAATGAGAGATATTATTTTTGAAGTTGGTCTGTGCCATTGGCTATTTCTCCTGATTCCTTTCGTTTCCAGCTGACTCAGAATGGAGGCAGAGTCAGCTAGGTGCCATGTACAAACACCATTAATATTCTTTGCAACACACATGGCAATATTTTTAAGCACAGGAATCTCAGGGGTTCTTCTATTTCAGTAGCTCGGAAGACATAAAGAGCCTCCGTTTGTTCTTTCATGCACATATATACCCAAGATACACACCTCTTCCCATAATTCTAAAATCCCCAACTGTGCAAGAGCTCAGGCACCTCCGTAAAGCAATCTTAAATACTACCTGGATCATATCAACATATGGTGACTGTTTTCTCTTGGAAACATTTATAATCTGTGAAGGAAAACCAGCAAAACATTTTGTAAACGAATGGTGTCAAACGCCACTCACTCTCTTGGTCTATAAAATAAAATGTCTAGCTGTCAGTCCCTAGGAGAAGAAAAATAGAGTCCATATGCAGGCACCCAGCATTTCCCAGAGCTTTCTTCTACTCATAGATGCATTCTGGGTCAGCCAATTAATCTGGGCACCATGCCCTGAAGTGGGCTGTGTGCTGTTTGCTGTCAATAACAGCATGACATATATCTATGCCCTGTACCCACTTAATTTGTCCCTGGCTGGAATACATGAACTTTTATTTGTGCTATTATCATCATATCCTGTCTAGACTGAAAACAGCTTCAGAGCGGTTCACTTCATAGTCAGTGAATTAAAAATAAAGAGTCTAGCCTGCCTTGCATGCCCATGCCAGGGATGCTGGTGGGTTTCTCTCAGCTTCTCTCATCTAAAACGATAGAGACAGAGGGAAGATGAGGGAAGCTGCTTCCAACTGGAAAAACCTAGATGAGAGTAAAATGTGGGGCTGGCTGGTTAGTTCAGTTGGTTACGGTGCAGTGTTGCAATGCCAAGGTCGATGGTTTGGATCCCTGTACTGGGCAGCCAACAAGCAATAACAAAAAAGAGTAAAATATGATGTTAAATAGCAAACATTGTGATCTGACTCTAGTAATATTATATTTTAAGTTAATGGATTAGAAAAATAATGAGAGTTTTCAATAAAGCTAGGTAGAAGTAATGTTTGGACTATGTTTTGATTCTATTTTGAAAACAGTGGTGCTCCAGGAGATCAAAGAACAAAAGAGCAACTGTAACCTCATAGTTATGAGGGGAAGAATCTACTGGTCCCCAGCACAGGGATTCAGCTGAATCCCCAGCTGTGATGCTCAGGGATGTGGCAGGCTATTCTCAGTTTTGAGATTTTGACAGGGTGAGAAAGCTCCTATAGGGAAGGTAAGAAAACCTCTTACATTTAAAAAAGTTTCAATTTATATGAAACTAATCAATTAATGGGTTTACTTGCATCAAAGAAAAAAAAATCTGTTCTCTTAAGGATTCATCAAAGAATCTAAGGTAGTGGTTGACCACACGGGCTTTGGCTTCAGAGACAGACCAAGTTCAGCCCCCAGCAGGTTATTCTCTAAGCTTCCCTTTCTTCAGTTATAAAATGAGGTTAATGATAGTGTCTGTTACAGCGTAGATATGAGGAATAAATAAGACAGTTTGCAAAGAACTTAACACCATGAGTGGCATATAGTAAATGATCAATGAAAACATATTAGCTACTTTTTATGTGGAAAAAGCACTTAATATAATATCTCCTGGCATAAAGGGAGCAGTCAATAAATGATCATAGTGATAATTAAAATTTTCATTTCAATTCTATTAAATACCAGTGATAAATAGCTCACTTAATCTCTTGAATGCTTGCAGATTATTACTGCTTTTAAAAACTAATTTATTCTCTTTTTCATTAATAGACTTGGGGGCTTAGGAAAGCAAAAGGTATTCTAAATCCACCCTCTCTTTCTTGTTTCTCCTCATGAGCTAAAGACACAGTGATGATGAGTGGAGAAGAGAGAAGGAAAACAGAAAGTCCATTTTCAAACTTTTGTTTGAGGCCCTAAAGTGAAAACGTATGCTGCTGATTAGGAGGAAATGACCGAGAATGTCTTAGAAATAACCCCTAGGCTCAGGCACAAAATAATACACTTAGCAGGCTCAGTAAATTCCTCATTACCATATAAATTGTTTTCAAGTCTGATCTAATAGGATATGATTAATAATTGGGATTTGTTTTCTCTTAAGAAGCTGGATGATTGAAGGGAACCCAACACAGTTTAAAAGACCATTTCTAAATTGATCAAGTATGTGATTTTTGATCTGTTTTTTATAAACAAAAAGATTCTAATTAGTATGCCAGGTCCTTGTGGGTGCTGCATGATCCTGTATGAGCTGTGGCCTTGCTGTGGCATGTGTCCACTGCAGGAAGTGGGGCTGCATCTACTCACCATATGGCTTATTAAATGAGAACTGCAAAAATTATGGCTGCTCAGGAACAGGATTTCTGACTCCATGTTGTTTGTGCTCTGATCAGAATACCTGATAGGCTCCCAGGATTGCTTGGGCTACTTTCCAGTCCTTTTTGCTTCCTCTTTGAACCATTTCTGAGAAACACAAGATTATTTCTGGTATAAATTTAATGCAACCTGAATCGCTTATGAAAACCTGGACAGGAAAAAACACTGAGCATATGTTAAAGGTAATTTTCAGAGGAACAGGGTTTCTTTGTTGAAGTTGCCCAAAATTCAGAGCTACACAACAGGGAGGGACAGATTTAGCAAGTTAAGGGAAATAAAACCAGCAAAAGAAGTTCTTTGATGAGGAGTTAACACAACATGCTCAAGCCAGTTGACACAGTTACAGCTCTCACTTCTCTGCCACAAGGAGCAGGTAGCAGTTTCTAATTCCACTGCTCACCCTAAACCAGGCATGAGGCTGCACATGCCATAGCCACCAAGGCCCTTGTCAATTAGAAACAGTATTAAAATGACATCCCATCTGCTCTACAAATGTCAGTGAGCTTGTACCACCTGTTGAGGGGTTGTCGGGGCAGTAGAAGGGTAAAGAGTCTTGACACAGGTTTGTATATTTATACAAACAAAGAACCACTTGATTCAATGTTCTCCCTCTACCACCGCCTTCTACTCCCTTTCCTTGCCAAAAATCGTTCGAATAGTTTTGCCGTGGTATTTGGTGCCCAGAAGAGCATTAGTTGCACTTAAATATCATGGCCCAGGAATCACAGGACATTGAAAAACAGGCAATATACCTCAAGTAGTAGAGAAAATAATAGCTTTATGTTGTTCTTGAACCATCCTCTGCAAACATTCGTAAATAAATACGAAGGAAAACTTAAGCCAAGTGGATTTCAGTTTGAGCTAAAATGATTGTTCTCAGGGTGAATACTAAGACACTGAAATGGGTATAGAGGAAACTATGAAAGCTCTTTTCCAATGATCTAGACATTAGGATAGTATGTCAGAATCAGGATATGATGTTAGTTTCTGTGGGCTTCTGTCCTAGTCTCTGCTAATGCAGTCTCCCCTCATCTACAATATTTGAGCCTATCTGTGAGGTTTGGCTCATTTCATCTCTCCTTCCTCTGCCACTAATTCCCATAACCTGTTTCTTTGTTTTGGGGGTGTCGTTTTTGCTGGTATCATTTGGTGAGTCTCTCTCCTCAGTCTCTCCACACCGCATAGGATTTCTGCTGTCACTTCTACCTGTCCTTCAAGGCACAGCCAGATGCCACCTCCCCGGGGAAAATTTTCTTGATGATTTCTGGCCTCCAGCAAGAGCCTCCTTCTTTCCTTCCTCCTCCAGGTTTGGGGCACAGCAGCCTGCAGACCCCGCTCTTGCTCTTGCGGCATGTATCACACTGCATCTTAATTGCCAGTGTGCCTCATTGACTCTTCTCTTAGACTGGAAGCTGCCTGAGGGCAGGAACCACAATGATTTTTCTTTTTTCTTCTTTATTATTACTGCCTAGCACAATGCCTGGACAGAAAAACTTCTCAATCTGTACCAGCCAGCCACCAGAAAAAAAAAAAAAGCTTCTCAATAAATACTGTTATAATAGTCAACTCTTGTGGAGTTCTTACTATGTGCCAGGCACTGCTCTCAGCATGTTAATAATAGAACATATTTCCTAAGGTGGTTAGAATAGACTTACATCGTGGACATAAAGACATGTCTAAAGTCTGGCAGAAAGTAAATAGTAAACTTTAGCTAATTTTACTTCATATATTATGTCATTTAATTCTCAGAACATATCTTTATGCATTGCTACTACTATTTTTTCTCATTTTGTTTATTTATTTATTTAGGCGGCTGACCAGTAAGGGGATCCGAACTCTTGATCTTGGTGTTGTCAGCACCACCCTCTAATCAACTAAATGAACTGGCCACATCACTCTCGTGGTTTCTGATGCCTAAGTACTGTCTGTGGTATGACTTCTTTTTTTTGCAAAGCAGGTTTGTGGAGGTATAATTTACACATTGTAAAATTCACGCTTTTTACCGTGCAGGGCTATGGGTTTTACAGTCATGAAACCAGCACCATAATCAAGATATAGAACAATTACATCACCCCAAGGAATCCCCTCTTGCTGCTTAGAGGTTAACCCCTCCCCCCACCCCAACTTTTGGAAAACAATGATCTGATTTCTGTTCTTACTGTTCTGCTGTTTCCAAAATGTCATATATGTAATGATATAGTATTTGGTCTTCTGAGTGTGGATCCTTTGAGTTAGCATGAAGAATTTGAGG
>NW_007728277.1:246238-253175 GCF_000696425.1 Galeopterus variegatus | reverse complement strand
TTTTCCCGTTTTTTTTTTTTTTTTTTTTTTTGTCATTCTAACAGTTATCACACTGAGATTTTAATCTGCACTTTCCTAATGACTAATGATGTTGAGTATCTGTTTAGGTATTCTGCTCCATCTTTTGCCCATTTTTACAATTGGGCTTTCTTACTATTGAGTTTTGAGATATCTGCATATGTAGTCTGGACACAAGTCGTTTATTAGATATGTGCTTTGCAAATAGTTTCTCTCCGTGTGTGGTTGCCTTTTCATTTTATGGTCTCTTTCAAGGAGAATTTTTAAGTCCCATTTATTCACTATTTTCTTTTATGGATCATATTTTGCTGTTTTAGCTAAGGAATCTCATCTAGCAAAATCACAAAGATGTTCTCCTATGTTTTCTTTTTCTCTTTTTTGGCGATTGGTCAGTATGGGATCTGAACCCTTGACCTTGGTGTTGTAACACCACGTTCTAACCAACTGAGTTAATGGGACAGCTGCCCTGTTCCCCACGCCCCAACTCCCATGTTTTCTTCTAGAAATTTTTCTAGNGGGACAGCTGCCCTGTTCCCCACGCCCCAACTCCCATGTTTTCTTCTAGAAATTTTTCTAGTTTTGAGTTTTACATTTAGGTTCATGATCTATTTTGAGTTAACCTTTGCATAAGCTATGATGCCTGGCTCGAGGTTCATTTCTTTACACATGGATGTCCAATTGTTCTAGTAAAGATAAAGATAAGATATCTTTAAGATATTTCTTAAAAAGATAGAGCAAGATATGAACTCAGGTTTTTCTTTTCTTTTCTTTTCTTTTTTTAAAGAGATGACCGGTAAGGGGATCTTAATCCTTGACTTGGTGTTGTCAGCACCATACCCTCCCAAGTGAGTGAACCAGCCATCCCTATATAGGGATCCGAACCCGTGGCCTTGGTGTTATCAGCATCACACACTTCCAAGTGAGCCACGGGCAGGCCCTTGAACTCAGGTTTTTCTGATTCTAGAGGCTAAGTTCTTACAACCTACTTCCTGGTACTATGTTTATTTATATTTCTAATCCTCCATTGAATTCTAAACTCCTTGACAGATTTCTCCACATCTCCCATAGTACAGTGCCTTGAACATAGTATGCCTTCACTAAATTCCCTGGATTGACTGTTTAAATGAAAGGTGGAATAATAACCACTAAAAGCTGGCCAATCCTTATTCTCTCTTGCCTAAGAAAGGAACAGTATACTGGTGCCTGTGTGTTTAGAGCTCTGACCCACCCAGCAGGCAGGCAAAGGTCACCTGTTTAATATTTACAATTGACCTCTACACCCTAAGGCTTTTTAATGCAAGGAGGAAGGAACAAGCCTTCTCCTTAAAGCAATGTGAGAAGGTAACATGAGTCTACCAACGGCATGAGGACAATTGCATGGCTTCTAACCACATTCCTGCCTGCTGTAAAGCCCTGGCTGTCCTAAGGAATGATCATTTGCCAGTCTGTTCTCACCAGTGGGCAGGGTCAGTTCAGAAGCAATTTGGGGCCAGAACTAGTGGGTGGATGTGGGCGGAGGCGGGAAATATGCAACACTAGTGTAACTGAGATTAACTGAGGTCTTGGTTCTGATCCTAGAGTAAACAAGCAAGTGTGGGCAAGCCCTCCACATGACCTTCAGCTCCATGGATTTATGAGCAAAGGCCTTTCTCCAGCTTACCAAGGGCAAGGCCAGCAGACCACTGCTCAGCCTTTGCCACTGAAAAGGTAAGAAGGTCTTGCAAGGTCTCTCTCAAAGGCTGTTGCATTTATACTCCATCCCTCTCTTAAGACAATCATACCCTTCAGTTCTTATCCCATATTCCACATTCTCTTTTTTTCCAAGGCCGTATTACTACAAGCACCAAACCACTTCTGATGGGGCCACTTAGAGAAAGAGTCTTGCAGACTGAAAAGAAACAATTCTATTTTCCAGACCTGAGCAACTGGATCACAAGATAGAAAAGCAGAAAATCAAAAAGCAACCAAGTTTGTGATGAATAACTGATATAATAAAAGTTTTTTGCCCCGGGCCCATTACAAAGCAAGTTCTTAGAAATATCATATTGTTAACCATTACTCTCTCTCTCTCTCTCTCTCTCTCTCTCTCTCTCTCTCTCTCTCTCTATATATATATATATATAATTTTTTTTTTTACCTTTTTTTGTGGTAAAATGCCATTATTAAATTTAGTACAAGGTGCAAGGCATATACACATGCATGCATGTGCACGCTCACATACACAAATACTTGAGACACATAGAAAGAGAGAAATATAGAGGGACATAGAGATTTGGAACCCAAAGAAAAAGATAACCCAAATGTAGCAAAGAAAGAGGTAAAAGACTGTGAAACACTGTGGTTGTGTATACATCTTGTTTACCTTCATGGTAAATCTCTGGGTGTTCAGGCTATCTGTCTACCATGTTTTCTATCCTCCTATTATCATAGAATTCATTCTGGGATCATGACTCCTCTTCAGTGCTTTGCACATTTTGAACATTCAGAGTCAGCTGAGTTATTTCAGGGGAAAACTAAATAAAATCTATTCGTTATATAAATATTAATGGAAAAGTCATCAAACCCTGAGCCAAGTGACCAATTAACAAAATTCTATTGACCCAATGATTTACTTCTCACCCAAATAAATAAAGCCAAGTTAAGTTGACACTTCAAAAAGCAACCAAGTTTGTGATGAATAACTGATATAATAAAAGTTTTTTGCCCCGGGCCCATTACAGAGCAAGTTCTTAGAAATATCATATTGTTAACCATTTCTCTCTCTCTCTCTCTCTCTCTCTCTCTCTCTCTCTATATATATATATATATAATTTTTTTTTTTACCTTTTTTTGTGGTAAAATGCCATTATTAAATTTAGTACAAGGTGCAAGGCATATACACATGCATGCATGTGCACGCTCACATACACAAATACTTGAGACACATAGAAAGAGAGAAATATAGAGGGACATAGAGATTTGGAACCCAAAGAAAAAGATAACCCAAATGTAGCAAAGAAAGAGGTAAAAGACTGTGAAACACTGTGGTTGTGTATACATCTTGTTTACCTTCATGGTAAATCTCTGGGTGTTCAGGCTATCTGTCTACCATGTTTTCTATCCTCCTATTATCATAGAATTCATTCTGGGATCATGACTCCTCTTCAGTGCTTTGCACATTTTGAACATTCAGAGTCAGCTGAGTTATTTCAGGGGAAAACTAAATAAAATCTATTCGTTATATAAATATTAATGGAAAAGTCATCAAACCCTGAGCCAAGTGACCAATTAACAAAATTCTATTGACCCAATGATTTACTTCTCACCCAAATAAATAAAGCCAAGTTAAGTTGACTAATAGGTTGAGCAAAAATTTTAATAACCTCATTCAGCAAGCAGCTGCCCATTAGCAGCAGGAGGGAGATGACAGGTCATGCTGGTAGGGTTGGATTCTTGGGACAAATCACACATCATCCTTTGAAGCCTGAGATCAGCAGAGGTAGAAGAATAGTAAACACAACAGGCTGCATGAAGCACTGGGACACCACGCAACCTGGCTCACAAACACCCTGTTCTGGGAGGATGCCATGATTTTATGGGTTTGGCAGCTCATTATACTATAAGCTCTTTTGGGGCAGGGCTCCCGACTTCCTCTCCAGTTGCCTGTGAAGGTCGTGCTGAGGATGTGGCGAGTAGCCAGTTCTCTAGGGCACGCAAGGATGACTAAGAGGAGCTGTCACCACATATGTTTAAAAATATGAAGCTCTGGTCATATGAACCATGTCTACCTGAGCATATTGTATACGCTGAGCCCCTAGAGACACTAACCAAGTCCTGTGGCCAGGTTGAAGTTCTCCCAATCCTCAGATGCAGCTGGTTGCTGAGGCTCAGCGGGCTGACTGATTGTGATGCCACTGGATGAACTCAGACCAGCTCCGCATCGCCTTCTTTTTGGACAGTAATACAAAAGCAACAAAATCCTCCCATTCGCAACAACACGCATGAGCTTGGAGAAGCTTATGTTGGGTGAAATAAGCAAAGCACAGAGGAATAAATACCGCATGTATTCACTCACAAGTGGGAGCTAAGAGAGAAAGAAGGAAGGAAAGAAAGGCTGCAGTGGTGAATTGGGCTTGCAGAGGAGAGAGCTCAACTAGGGATACAAAGTGGAGTGGGGGAAAGAGGGATGGGGAGGGAGGTCAGGGATAATTGGGTGGGGGACATGGAGTATAATAACAATTTGTGGTAATGGGCATGCTGCCAGTATTACATCTTGGGCATAAGTGGTGACAATCAACTTTGTACCCCAAGAATATTCATAACCAAAAAAAAAACCAAAAGCAACAAGCCAGTCATATTGCAAAGCCTACTTTTTATGGTAAGGCCATTATTTAGGTACTACAGAGAACCCAGACTAAGACATACTCCTGTGGTATCATCGTAGACTAGAGCAGTGTTTCTTAGACTTTAACCTGCATCAGAATCTCCTGGAGGGCTCCCAGAGTGTCTGCTTCAGTAGATGTGGGCTGGGCCTGAGAATAGGCATTTTTAACAAGTTCCCAGGTGGTGCCGATGTTGCAGATTCAGGAACCACAATTTGAGAACCACTGCAGCAGCATCTGTTGGGATTACATTCCCTACTTCTATTTCTTTAAACTTGACACATGATGGAAACTTCAGAATTCAATAACTACTGAATGATTCCATAGTGCAAGAAAACAGTTTAAGCAAATCCAACAATGTTTCACTTTTACAGAAGTTAGATTTTTGGCAACCTCGACTATTTGGAACTTAGCTGCAAACTCAGAAGTAAGATAAAAAGGTCTTTAAGTTGTTAGAATAGAGCTATGAAAATGTTATGGTACTCTGCAGGGGGCGAAAGCAAAGGGACCCCTTTAGGTCTGTGTGTAAAGCAAGACAATACACATGGGACAGCTAAGATGCATCATCTGCAAGACATCCACAGAAGAAATTTGAAGGCACAAACATCAGTGTTATCTGCAGGGGCACATTGTCCAATTTGATCTGGTAGTAGTCCCTGAGGTCATGACTACATTATAAGCAAAACACAATAATTGATTTTCAAAATATTAAGGGTATTCTTAGCAACAATCTCCTCTGGCTACTGCCCCAGTTTGAAATAAGGCCAATAAGGAACTCTCTCTGTATGTGAGAATATAAAAAGACCTGAGGCTTAGCTTGGGACATGCAATAACCACACAATACTTGGCCCTGAGGGAACCTGTCTCTGTTCCTAGGAAGAGGAGGCTGTGAAAATGGAAGGAAAAGCCTACTTTAATAAGTCAAAGGAAAGGTGTAAATACTAGTGGGGAAGAGACACCTATCCTACCTCAGCAAGATCAAAGACTCCTTGGAGAAACCTACTAGGGGTTGAAATAGCAGCTACTTTTGAAAGGACCATGAAGCATTGCAAGCAGGAAGCAACATCAGCAACAGAGGAAGTGGCAGCAGAGAAGTTCCTCAACAATCAAGAAGAGGCTCCGGGGACCAATCTGGAGGCTGACTCTGGGCTCAGACATCAGTGATCGTGGTGGGTCAGGACCTGTGCTGGCTCATCTCCCCCTGCACCAGACATCCATCTCTGCCTTCTCTGCCAGCTGTCGTTAGGAGTCTGATGTCTATGGATGATTCTCTGGCTCCTTTGAGTTGGGTCAATGGTGGAGAACAGAGAGCAGAGGGAGAGAGAGGCAGGGTAGGGTATTTATGTCTGTCCTTACCTGGGCCCCACACCTGCCAAAGTTTCAGCAGTTGCTACGTTCCTTTAAGGCTAGGGATCAGGAGAGGTAACCCGTCTTCCAGAGTTCTGGTTTTTGCTTTAAAAACAGTTTCCTCTAATTTTCCCTTCAGGCTTAGAGATGGTACAGGCTTTTTGATGTCACTAGTCTCTAGTGCTTTATCAACTTTGTTTGTTCCTTAATCCTGCCCACACCTCTGTTAAATAGAGTCCTCACTTAACTCCTGTCAAACTCTTTGAGTCTACCAGCTGTTTACTCTCTGAATCTTGACTGAAATAGGTATCAGTGTCAAAGTTTCTACAGCAAGCAAGAGTTTTAGTGAGCTCCTGATTGTAAACTCAGGAACAAATGGAATCATTAACTTTCCTCAGGAACCATACAGCAGTAGATAAGGAGGTAAAAGACTTGAGAAAATAAGGCTCAGCTCAAGAATGTCAATTAGAAAATGATTCAGAAACAATTACCAAAAGTGTATAAATAGAAGGAACTGATTACTATAGAATGCAGATGTTATTTTAATAAAGTTTTTCTACAAGTTGTAAAATTTCAAACCTTTAAGTTCTTCTTTCTCTAGTTTCCTGAAGTGCAAGTTTTGGTTATTGATCTGAGATCTTTTTTCCATTTTAATATAGGCATTTACTGCTATACATTGCCCTCTGAGCACTGCCTTAGCTGCATCCTATTCCTTTTGGTATGCTGTATTATTTCATCTCAAAGCATTTTCTAATTTTCCTTCTGATTTCTTCTTTGATTCATTCGTTATTCAGGAGCTTAATTTTCCCATATTTGTGAATTTCCCAAATTTCCTTCTGTTATTAATTTCTAATTTAATTCTATCATGGTCAGAAATCATATTATGATTTCAATCCTTTTAGATTGAGTCTCATTTTATGGCTTAGCATATGGTCTATCCTGGAGAATATTACATTTGTGCTTGAGATGAATGTGTTTTTTGCTGCTGTTGGGAGAAGCCATGTTTTTGTTTTTTAATTGAGTTTAAAATACAGAGGTACTTTAATCAAATTCATTCTCCTTTACCTTATCCATGGTCAAACTGGGAGAAAAAGAATAGTTGCAATCATCTGTGTGTGTATATTTGCACACACACATACATAACTTCTGCATCAAGGAGATGTGTTATATGAGTTTGGGAATAAGGGTATAAAGTAATAAAAACAGCAAAG
>NW_007728277.1:244993-245941 GCF_000696425.1 Galeopterus variegatus | reverse complement strand
ATCAAGGAGATGTGTTATATGAGTTTGGGAATAAGGGTATAAAGTAATAAAAACAGCAAAGAATTTAGATTTCCAATTCTAGGGGCTGGCTGGTTAGCTCACTCCATGAGAACATGGTACTGATAGCACCAAGGTCAAGGGTTCAGATCTCCACACTGGCCAACTGCCAAAAAACAAACAAACAAAAAGAAAGAAGTAAAAAAGATTTCCAACTCTGACTCTTGCATACAAGTATCAAGGCAAATCCTAGAATATTAGAAGGGTGGATTCTATGATTCCAGAGATCCCTTCTAATGTTAAATGGTAGGCATATTACTTAACTTATTCCCCTCTCACTTCATCATCTCTATTAACCAAGATCATAATAGTACTAGCTTCTTAAAGGTCTTGTGAAAACTAAATGGTGAAATTTTTTAATAAATGAGAAATGACATGAAAATTACTTAGCACAGTGTCTGGCAAATAATAATCATTCAATAAATGTTAAGTTTTTAAGATATAGAACTGCTATTACTACTAATAAAGATGGATTTTATAGCCCTTTTCCTCCCTAAAGGATACAGGAAATCTTTTTTTTATAATGCTTTAGGGTTTTTGAAACTCTGGCCTGCTCTTGTTTCCTTGGTCTAAATGAAAGGAACAAAATATCTATTTCTGAGAGGATCATAGGTTTTTCTGTTTGTTTTGCTGTTGTTGTTTTAACCGGTTCCTTGAAGCTTTTTCTAGGGCACCTAAAAAGGTTGGATCACTTGGTGAGGAGATTATGGAAGGAAATTACATCACATGGGCATAGGAAGGATGGACTGGATACCTTTTAGCATCCTTCTGACCTTTAGCTTACTGAGGTAGATAATAGAGGCTATGAAAATTAGTAGTAGCATAAAACTGTCTTGTGAATCTGATCACACTAATGAAAAAAAGACACATTAATCAAGTTATTTCTTGGAA
>NW_007728277.1:240214-244242 GCF_000696425.1 Galeopterus variegatus | reverse complement strand
GAAATCCTGTAAATTTATTCTGATTTAAGAGTTGAGTCTTTGTAACTGAAAGTAGCATCCTCAAGTAATGTCTTGCTTCTCGTGTCCTCATAATTTAGCTTGGCCTTTCACCCCAAAGGCTTCTTAAGTTTATATAATTTTCAGGCATAAGATTTCAGAGAATTTTTGATAGGACTTAGATTATATCAAGATGTATAATTCTTATATCATCAATAAATGCTGAAAAATAAATATCCATCTCTAAAATCATTATGAAATAGAAATCCTTATGATGTAATATTGTCCCACACAATATTTCTAGTTCTCCTACAATTGGCTATAACTTAAAATTTACATGTCCTCATAAACCATTCTCTACAATATAAAGCCTACGAGGACAGAGAAATTCATTTTGTTTCCTGCTGTCCCCTAAACACCTTCAACAGTGTCAAGCATAGAGTGCTCAATAGATATTTGTTGAATGAATTCCCTCCTTTAGTACAAAAACGTTTATATACGGTTTAAAGTATTTTTAAGTGCTTGTAAAATTTTCTGTATGTTTTTATTTATGAATTACTTAACGGTACTTTGACTCAAGAGAAAACATAACCTACTGGTTCTCTGATAGCAAACTTATAGATGCATTTAAAGTGAGAAATTGCCATGTATAGTAAAATTATGAATTTGATCATACTAATGAAACTAATTATGGTAAAATTAACTGCAAATCAATAATTCATTATATTTTCTCTTAGTGAATGCTATTTCTCTTAAAACTTGTAAATTATAGCCATGTACTAATTTACACTAAGGATGGTGGTATTTTGTTAACATTGATGCCTCAATAGGGTTGCCAGACAACATATGAATAATGTGTTAGTATACATATGAGATAGGAGGTTCTTAGTTTCCCTGGACTTGTGTTTCAGGACATACCTCTGGGTTTCAAGCCATTCTCCAAGGTCTCAGGCCCCTCTTCTAGGCCCTCCCCTAGAGGAAAGTTGTTGTTGCTGGTTAGACCTATTTTTGGCACCAACACAGAGAAAATGAGACCACAAGGAGTTGGCTTATGCAAATCCAGTGGCTGGACATGCTCAGTAGAGAGGGGTTATATAACCCTGGTTGCTGGACATGCTCAGTAAAGTGGAGTTTATCCTCTTAATGACCTTCCATTAGAGGTGCTAGAGAGCACAGAATATTCTTAAATATGCCTGGTCCATGTGATGGGATTTGACCAATGAACATGCTCCAGGAAGAGACCAACTGAGCATGTGAAAGATGATGTTACATAGTTGGGAACCACCCTCTTAATTTACCATGCATTAGTTAGCAAACATCCCAGCAGAAGGTAGGGTTGTTGGTCACCTTCCTGGGGCCAATCCCCACTTCGCTGGTTGAGGTGTGCATGCTTTACTTTGTATCAAACTTGCTTTTAGCAGGTGGCTGGCTGCTCACTGTCTTGAGCCAGTCTGCAATCTGTACTGAACTTTAAGTATTTCTTATTTTTGTGTTAAACTTGGTGTGGGCCCTGCTCAGTCTCTGGAGCTAGGCGGCACTCTCTGTGAAATCTGTATCTCTATTCATTATATTAAACCTGTTCTCACTTTCTACTATGACTATTTCATTGAATTCTTTCCTGTGTCAGTGCCAAGAACCTGGTAAGAGGACAGGGTGGTTTGAGGCAGCACTCTCTGTGAAATCTGTATCTCTATTCATTATATTAAACCTGTTCTCACTTTCTACTATGACTATGTCATTGAATTCTTTCCTGTGTCAGTGCCAAGAACCTGGTAAGAGGACAGGGTGGTTTGAGGCCAACTATCATGGCCTCCCAGACCCCTTCCTCCAACATCACATACATCCCAAGTATTGCATGAAAGATATGCATGCTAAAAAAAAAAATCATGATTTACCTGAATTCACATTTAACTGGATGCACTATATTTTTTTCCTTCAAATTTGACAACCTTAGCTTCAAAGTATCATTGTTCTCCCCTTTGTTTCAATGGAATAAAGGTTGCTCAATATATAAAGCTATAATTGACTGTCTTCAAACACATTATTTTTAATCTAAACTATTTTACCATTGTCTTTCTTCAGAAAAATAAACTCAGGAAGAAAATGGCTTCCTGAGTGCTGGCCCTGGTGTGACTCTCCGCAGGACCTCTCCTTTGTAGTTCTGTAAGGTCAGCAGCTCCCTGGGGCAGTGGTCACCAGGGCCCAAGGTTTTACTTTCTGTGCAGAATAAACCATATTTCACAATACAGACCGTCATGAGGGTACTCTTCCAGAAATTTCTTCCCACACATGCAGGAACAGCCCTGTCCATGTGAAAATACTAGAAAATTTAAGAATGCAGCAACAGAGAGATTCTCTTCCCTGAAGACCTTTCTTCCCTCAGGTTAACCTCAGAAAGAAGTAAAAGTATCCACAGCTGCAGACTCTTGGCCTTTGCCTTCACAAGCATGGAAATGCGTGCCTTCAATATTTTGCTAAATTCTCCAAATCCTTTGAACAAGAGGCAACTGTCAGAGCAAAGCAGAAAATGACTTCCTACTTTGGTGTCCTCCATGTGAGCTCCTTCTCATTAAATGCTCTGTGGTGCCAAAACTCATCTCTTCTTTCCCTTGCCCTTGCCCCCTTCCTCCAAACTGCCCCCAGATGGACACTGAACACATACCTACATTTGTGTGACATTCTGGGTAAACAGGCTCAGGGAGGCTGCAGGTTCCAGTGTGCTGCCTTGAGAGCCTGACAGAGCAGCGTTGAAAACCAGTCGTCACTGGGTCAATTACTCAATCCTACTGAGTTTCGGTTTCCTCACATATCAAATGGGGCGATAAATACCATCTAGCCCATGGAGTCATGTGAGTCGGTGTAAAGCTTCCAGAGACATCATAAATACTAAGTAAATATTACTATTTTTAATATTTAAAAAACATATTTAAGAATATGCAACTATCCCACAGAAATATGCTTTTTAACAAGTATTACCTCCTTTAAAGTAATGAATTTCTGACAAGTTTTAATGGTAACTAACAAAAGTCTTATATATACATATATAATACATGTAATAATACACATAATAAGTGGTATTAGAATAATATGTGGTATATAATACATCTAATAAGTGGTATTAGAATAATATGGAGATCTACATTTCATTTTTTGGAAGAACTCTAAGCAGCTGGCTTCCCAACACTTACAGAGAGACTACACGAACTGCACAGTGTTCGCGCCTCCATTGGACTAGTGCAGAGGGTAGAAAACAGACTGGCGGAATACTGGAAATTAGTCATTTCACTGAGGGGCAGAGTGTGGGCAAAGCAGAGATTGTCTCCATCCACTAGGTGTGGCGCTGGCTGCTGTCATCACACAGCCCTCACCTGTGCTGGGGTCCGAGGGAGGGAGGCATGCTGGGGACACTGTTTCACTGGTCTTCAGGCCAACTGTGTGCACCCTCAGGTGGGGGACAGTGCCTGTCCGCTGTCTCCTGTGCTATGCTCCTGTCAGCTTAATCTGAATGTACCACAGGCCACCACGAAAATCCCTCTCTGCCCTGTGGGATCATTACCCAGTAAGCAGTCAAAAAGGAGATGAAAGAGTTCTTACTAATATTGCATATTTCAGTTTTTCTCCAGTACTCCCGCTCTCCACAGGAGAGGAAGCTGAGTTAAGAACAAAAATCAGAATCCGGATTCTGCTCACCCAAAGAATAATGCATCCATTCTGTTCAGAAAATGCCTGACTGTTGATTTGTTTATCTCAGCTCCTTCTCTGAAGGAGACTATCAGAATTTTGGGAACAAAGCAAAAATTGGGGGAGAGAGAGAGACAGAATATCCATGTGTGTGCACAGACAGAGAACTCCTTTCTCTAAGTGCTGAAAATGCCTCTGTAATGAGCCTGCCCATCTGACTGAGGCTTCAAAACTAGAGCTAGTTTCCCCCCCAAAGCTACATTTAAACTACCTTTAAAGTGGGTAGCCATAGGGCCAGCCCATGGCTTACTTGGCAGAGTGTGGTGCTGATAACACCAAGGCCACGGGTT
>NW_007728277.1:238589-240087 GCF_000696425.1 Galeopterus variegatus | reverse complement strand
GATTAAGAGCTCAGAATTTTATCACAAAGGCTGCGGTTGACAGCTCAGCACTGCCATTTATAAGGTGTTATTTAAAATGTGAGGAATTAGCAATTGCACATTAGCAACTCCATGTCTCATGTAGTCCTTTCTGTGTAAGAAGAATAATAAAAATTACAGTAGCAACCATGTATCAAGTACTTAATTATATTCTAGGCAGGATGCTAAGCAACCATGTATCAATTACTTGGTTGCGTTCTAGGCAGGGTGCTAACCAAATGTTTTACCAATTGTTGCTTAATCCTCCTACATTCTAGTGAGAAAGGACCTATCACTCATCTGTACAGAGAGGTTCACTAATTTGTCCATGGTCTCAATGCTAGACAGGGAAAGATCCAGAATTTGTACAACTCTGACCCTGAAGCTTGTGTTCTCAACCGTTCCTGGATTCTGGCAGTGGTCTCCATTTTGACCGTCGACCCTCTGACAGTTTCTTGGCTGGGTGGCCACATTTGAATTCTTGCCTACCTTCTTTCATGGCCAAGAACACATCTGTTAAGCCATTTGTGGCCAAGGAATGGAATTTCTCTGTGCAAAATCTAAGTGCACCACTCCAAAAATGTGCTATTGACCAGTGCCACGTGAGCATCNATGAGCCTGCCCATCTGACTGAGGCTTCAAAACTAGAGCTAGTTTCCCCCCCAAAGCTACATTTAAACTACCTTTAAAGTGGGTAGCCATAGGGCCAGCCCATGGCTTACTTGGCAGAGTGTGGTGCTGATAACACCAAGGCCACGGGTTTGGATCCCTATGTAGGGATGGCCGGTTTACTCACTTGGGAGAGCGTGGTGCTCACAACACCAAGTCCTTAAGATCCCCTTACCAGTCATCTTTTTTAAAAAAAAATAATAAATAATAAAAATAAAAAAATAATAAAGTAGGTAGCCAGGAAGGTTGGTACTCAGTTACCTCATTATCCTGGGTCTTAGTTTGCTCGTCAGTAAAACGGGGACATTGGATTAGACACAATCTCAGACCCTTCCAGATCTAAAATGCTCTAGAATTTAACTGAATTAGGGACAGTGGATGGAAACCACCATAAGCAAAGCAAAGTCAACATTGTTGTGTATGTGTGTGTGTTTTTGTGAAAATAAGTCTATTGGTATAAAGGACTTACTAGGCATCCATGTAATTTTTCTTTGCCTATTTGAAAATGGAAACCAGATTCCACATATTTAAGGAAAATGGCCATACCAGCAGTTTTTATTCCCCATTCTTTGGAAAACATAAATGTCATTATGTAGCACAGAGTTGAGTCTAGAATACCCAACTGAGCTGTTGAACCACTTTAGGAAGAAAATAGGCACTTTTCCCAGGTGTTTTATTCCATCCAGCAAGATATAAGGACAATTCAAATTTTCATGACAATTTGTTTGCTCCACTCTCTTTTCTCATTACGATTAAGAGCTCAGAATTTTATCACAAAGGCTGCGGTTGACAGCTCAGCACTGCCATTTAT
>NW_007728277.1:224379-237003 GCF_000696425.1 Galeopterus variegatus | reverse complement strand
CCACTCAGAAGGGAAGAAAAGCAAACAGTTCAAAGGCACCTCTTCAAACCAGGAATTTATCCGACCAATTGAGGATATTTCTTGCTACATGCATGGAGCCAAGCCCAAGGAGAAAAAAGGTGACATCTTTGCTCACTTCTAGTTCTGGAGTGCTATAGTTCTGGGAATATCTGGAGAGGCATTGCCAGCACCACTGCTACCTATAGGGTTTGGATCATCTAGGGTTTGCAGATTGCTCTGTGGCCACTCAGGGATGGACTATATCCAGCTTAAATGAGCTCTTCTGTATTACTATAGATATGGTAGATCTGATCCACCTCTCTGGCTGCTGTTGATTCAAGTGGACCTGTTAAAGCCGGGCATTAAACCTAGACTTGATGGAGTCCACATATCATCTGCCTTTGTTGCTCTGCCCTGATGCTAATCTACTGGAGAGAGAAGCAGAGCTGCCCAGGCTTGGTTCTGGCTCTGCCACATCCCAAGTGCCTGAGTTCCCAGGGGACTGAATGTTTGAGCAGCATGCCCTTCACGGCTCTCTTCCAGGGGTAGAGCTGTCTAAAGGCTCTTTTTTGAGTTGTAGAGCTCCACAGGCTAGTGCATTTCTATAAACACTTAAAAGTGACTGAAGGCCTAGTGTTGCCAATATCAGTAATATCCCAGAGAAAATGCCATTTCTGAGGATGGTTCCATTAGCCCATATCCCGATATGAAGCAGGCAGGGTAGGAGCCTGGGGTCGACGGGAGCCCCGAGGTAGCTGTGTCATCCTCTGCCCGTGGTGAATGGCAGGCAAGCTCAGAACTCGGAGCAGACAATGGTTTAAAACCTTTTAAAAAATGAATTGGATACCCATCCAAATTGGACGGCTTACTTAAATAGCTCCCTGAGGCAGGAAATAAGACCGACCTATCTCTTCCACCTGCATGAGTTTATGAAAAGATCATCACAGAAGACAGCTCTGCCTACCTTCTAATCTCAAGCAGCACTGAAAACGCTCCATTAAATACATTTTACAAAGTTGGCTCCTTCTTGTTTCATATTCAGTGTTTTTTTTCCCTTCTTTCCCCTGCTTTTGTTTCCAGTGTTAGATGTGCTAGCTGCTCTTTTTCAGGAGAAACTTAAAATAACCAAATTCTTACAAATACTTGTATCTATTTTTCTTGGCTTTAACTTTTCTTTCTTTTCCAAGTCTGGATTTTTTGGTTCTTTTCCTTTTTCCTTATCCCCAAGCCCCCTTGGGAAACTGCCACCAACAGGGATAGTACCTTATGCCCCTAAGCTGTGGCTTTCATCTTCTTACCTCTTATTTTTGCTATTATTAGATTTTAAAGAGCATGTCAGTAGATCACTCACATCTTGCCTCTCCCTTCATCTCCCATCATGTGTTTCTCAAGAGTGCTGCTTTACTTAGCATTCTTGGAGAAAGCTCAGCCGACCTCACCAGACTGGGGAAATGTCCCTGATGATTTGGAGGCATTGAGGTGGGGCAGACTCAGAGAAGTCACTCCATTACTCACTTTACTTAGCATTCTTGGAGAAAGCTCAGCCGACCTCACCAGACTGGGGAAATGTCCCTGACGATTTGGAGGCATTGAGGTGGGGCAGACTCAGAGAAGTCACTCCATTACTCGTCTTCAGTTGGCCACATGAAACTGCCAATAATAGACTGTTTTGATCTATACAAGTAACTTCACATGGTTGAAATTAATACCAGAAGATAGGAGTTTGAGGTTCATGATCATATAGTGAACCACACAACCCCCCTGTAAACACCACTCGGGCAGAGGGAATGAGATCGTCCTTCCCTCTTTCACAGACTGCCTTTGGGCTGAATACCACCTTTTTCTAAAGATGATAAGAGCTGGCATTTATTGAACCATACTTGTTCATGCCATTTAATCCTCACGCCACTTTCACGAGGTGGAATTATGACTCCCCTTTCACAGATCTGAACCCGAGGCTTGGAAGTCTGAATGCAGGGGGTCTGCCTCACGCTCCCCCTTGTGCTCCTCACGCTACTGTGCTGCTCCTCTTTGCATTAAACTCTCCCCCTTTCTGAAGCTATTCTTGGGATTCCTTTTCAAATGATTTTGCCTGAAGCAAGTATGAACAAATTATTAATCACCTGATTTCTGCCATGTCCTAATTGCCCGAGATAGGATGGTGATGCCTCCCTGTGGATAAGGGAACTGTAGGGACAGTGACATTTACTTATCAATTTGTGCTCCCTCATTTCCTTCAAGTAGAAATGCTTTGACATTATAAACTCTAAAGTTGTAGGCAGATAGCCAATTTGTATGCATTACGAACAAAGTAGAAGTCCAGAAAATGTATGTATAGATGCCATCAAATAAACTAAGAAATTAAATCAGTCTGCCACATACTTAATGAAGTATATAATCATTATTATGTTGCATGGCAATTAAACATAAATGGGAAGCATTTCACATAAATGATTGTAGTTGGTGAGACTTTACACAATCAAACCAATTTTTCTCTGATCATGTTGTTTTCTAAGATCAATAATGGGTACCAATAT
The DNA here is from genome assembly GCF_000696425.1 of Galeopterus variegatus. Lineage (NCBI taxonomy): Eukaryota > Metazoa > Chordata > Mammalia > Dermoptera > Cynocephalidae > Galeopterus > Galeopterus variegatus. Next base: position 234,466 of record NW_007728277.1, on the reverse strand, counting down.
AGAGTATCCCCTGATTCCATGTACCATCATCATCACCATCACACGTGCTGGCCAGCATGGGGTTGTGCACCCATTCCCTCAATGGTGGGGGTTTCCTTGTCCTTTCACTAATCCCTAAACTAGGACAGCTGCTTCTTGGATTCTGTTCATGCCATTTGCACCTGCCAGCCCCAAACTCACACCCTGAAGGGTCCCAGAGCAGCCCCTGAAGCGGTGCTTTTCCCTCTCCTTTGATGTCCTAGATGCTGAAGGCTTGAGGTGACTAATGTCTAGGTTCTGATGTGGTGCAGGGGAGCTATGCTGGGGTTAATGTGAAAGAGGATGAAACAGAGCTGCAGGATGGAGAACAAAAGGCTTGGGCCTAGGTGGCCTGCTGAGTGTGGGATCTGTTGTTGCAAGTGATCCTATTCATATTGGATGAGACCACGGGGAATTTATTGGCTCCAATAACTGACATATCATGAGCGGATGTAAGTATTTGGGGATGTCATTGGGAATGTGTCTCTCTTTTTACCTAGGTTCTGCTTTCTCTGTGATGATTTTGTCTTGGGCAGGCTTTTCTGCATTGTGGGAAGATGGCCATCAGCAGCTCTGGGCTTAAATCAATTGTCTCAGAAACTACAGAGGGAAGCACCTCTTTTCTAATAGTTGCAGCAAAATTCCCTGGTTTGCTGGACTTGGTTTGCCTGTACCTTCCCTAAACTAAACAGAGAGGCCAGGGGAACATGGTGCTCTAATGGCCAGGCCTCTGTCACAGGGCAACCCTTAGAGCTGGAAGTGGATTCAGTCCCACTGTCCATGTAGACTGAGAGTAGGCGATAGTGGGCTGTGAAGAAATTTGGATGCTGTTGCTAGAAAAGGGAGAATAGAGCTGGGCAGCAGAGAGTACTGGATATCCACTCCAGTTGGTGAATCAGAGAATGCACAGGTAATGGCCTCTGAGCCCCCATGTCTGGAGACTTTGCTCAGAGAAAGGGAAGTGTTAGGGTTAGGGTAAGTAGGAGAAATCAGAGTAGACATGGTCCAAGTGACCCATTAGACCTACTAAGCAGGTCTTACAAGATCTTAAACTGAGTGAAAATTCTTACTTTCCTATCCCTTAAAATATCTCCCTCAACCGCATGTTGTTATTTTAATTTTTCCCCCCTTTTTGGTGGCCTGGCCAGTATGGGGATCCAAACCCTTGACCTTGGTGTTTTCAGTACCAGGCACTAACCAACTGAGCTAAATGGCCAACCCCTGAAATCTCTTTAACTCTTCATTCTAGAAATAGATAGAGACTTGAGTACAAATGTCCTAGAAAAGGCAACAGAGAGATTCAAGAATGAGTTGTAGCCAAAGTAGAAATTAAAATATATCATTTCTGATTTTGATAAGGAAAGAGGATTAAAAAGAAGCAGGGAAAAGGAATGTCGTACAAAGGGAACAGGAAGAAGAAATCCAGAAGACTAAAGAGAAAGACAGAGACAAAACTTTCCTGACTTCCCAAATTTGCCAATGTCAGCCTAGTTGATTGAACACAGACAAAGGCCACAAGGCTCACCTTAGTGGAAATTCTGTTATATAGCATGTGCTTACCATCGATCTCTTTGCTTTTAAAACTTCTTTATTGAATGGCAACGAAAACTTACATACTTACTGCTTGCTCTTGTTTGAGAATTCTCAGTAGTCTGGACAATCCTGGTTAAGTTAGGTCATAATTCAAGCGAGTGAGAGGAATTCAAGACAAAATATGCCACAGGAGAAATTCCTTGGCTCTCAGCCATATCACAAGCCTTGGCATTTCTTAATAAAGTTGAACAGTTTTTTCTTTTGTGATGTAATCTGTGTTTTGCTAAATAGGACTTAAACTACTTTGAACTTTATTCTAAAAGAGTGAGAGAAACAGTCTGAGCAGTAACACTACTTCATGGTTCTTAAGTTTGCAGAAATTCAAGTTTACCTAATATTAAAGATACACTGAAATATGGTACTTGTGATCCCTTCAGTGTGACATCATCTTAATTGCACTTTCAGTGAATGAAAGAGTGTTTGGGAGGCTGATCCTCATGGACATCTGGCTCCCAGACCTGATTGCAGGGGTCAGGCCCCTTGTTTTACCATATTCTGAAGATTTCCCAATGTGAGGACCAAAATGTAATATTTTGGTCAGGAAATATTTTTATGATAGTCACTCTTCAGTATAAAAAATATTTAAGAGAATACGGGCATGGATCAAGCAATACTCTAAAAACACCAATACAGAGAATTGGTGCCACAAAAGGTTGTCCTAATTACCTTGTGCCTTATCAAAAACAGTGATTTGGGGCCAGCTGGTTAGCTCACTTGGCTAATTGGTGCCACAAAAGGTTGTCCTAATTACCTTGTGCCTTATCAAAAACAGTGATTTGGGGTCAGCTGGTTAGCTCACTTGGCTAGAGTGTGGTGCTGATTACACCAAGGTCGCAGGTTCAGATCCCTGTACTGACCAGCTCCCCCTCCAAAAAAAAGAAAATAAAGAAGTGACATTATGGTCATTTCTGTATCATCTGGTGCTGATATCACAAATATAATAACAGGAAAATGCCAGGAATGGTGTAGGATAGAATAAAGAATAAAGCGGTATAAGGCAGGCATAAAGAAAAGATGCTTTCTGTATCATCTGGTGCTGATATCACAAATATAATAACAGGAAAATGCCAGGAATGGTGTGGGATAGAATAAAGAATAAAGCGGAATAAGGCAGGCATAAAGAAAAGATGGCTTTTCATTTCTTCCATAAAACATATTGAAATCTATAATAACTTTTTAATTAATTTCCAGTACTTACCTAAGAGAGAGAAAGGAAATTTTTATTATATATCTGGAGTCAAAGACTAACATCTAAAGTGCGTTGGTTATAGTCACAGATAAAAACTAAACATTTCATTAGCACTGAGACGGTCCTTACAGAATCAAGTGGCTTTTATTTGCACTCACACTTGCCATATGTCATGTGTATGCTGGCAGGATAGAAACGAAATCACTTTCTGGTTGTATATTAATGGAAGCACCATCCCCAACCCCCACACCCCAACATACAGAACTCACAGCACTTGTTTTTAGGTTCCTGTTTTTCGGACGTTCCCTTAGTGCAATAGTCTTATCAGTAACAATTGTCTGTCTCTGAGGCTAACCAGGCTTAAAAGGAAAACTTTTCCTAAAAGCCATCTCTTCAAGCGTATTCTGCTGTGGCAGGACTACCACCGGCCACTGTGAAGACCTCTGTAGTGCCCCTCCAGACAAACCATCAGAGAGGCCAGGGGACAGACGCGTGGGGGCGGGCCCTTCCTCTTGCTACTTCACTGCCTTTTTCCCCAAGGTCCACAGGAAAGAAAAACAGCGACAAAAATGAGGTTAGAGGCTCTAGTCTTGAGACGTGCAGCATTTGAAATCAGGAGGGATTGGGTAGGATCACATCTTTACACATGAATGGACCGGTGGTCCTGTTTGCACAAGGTGAACCTTCCTGCCTGCCCAGAGTCAACACCGACAGTCCCCTCCCTTCTCTTATCTCGCCTGCCATCAGCTCAGAGTATAAATGCTTCTCGAGCTATGGATTGTCAGGTGGCCCAGGCTGGGAATTAGCCCAAACCATCTCTTGAAACTAACATTGTATTCTGGTTTTGTTTTTGTTTTAGTTTTTGGCACAGTAAGAAGGAAAAGGGCATAGATGTGCCCTTAAATTGTGCATCGTGTGAGATTCAGCTGTTTCTAGTTTACTGCCTCTCTGGTAACTTAAAGTCTAGAAGGTAAAATCTCTCTGGCCCATCTTGTTTGGTAACCAGACTTTGATGTAAATAATTTGGGCAACATGCTGTGTTCACATTTGGAAGCACAGACTCTGGGATCTGCTGCTGAGAACCAGGTTGGAAATGTTCCTCTAATTGCTACCAGGACATTTTTCTGATCTTAGAGTGGCCCCAAATTGGTGTGTATGTGTTTATGGATGTGTGTATGTGCATGTGTGCACCCCTGTGCAGGTGTATTCTGTGTATGTCTGTGTCGGCACTAGGGTTGGCATGGGGTTTACTGAGAAGTAGAAAGTTGTAAAGCTAAAATATCATTCCTGAAGTCAGGAAAAGGTGAGCAAGAAGCATGCACATGGTAGATAAGAAATATAGCAGTGAGAGAAATGTTTTAAGCTGAGAGATCACTTCCTGTTTCATGTAAGGATGAATATATAGTCCAATCCCTTCCTTTGCTTTATTTTTATATTTTTAATTATATTGAATTTTAAATAACTGATTTCTGCAGACATCTATGTGTTGGTTTCTTTTCAAGTTGACAGCCAAGACAGCCTGTGTTTCTGAGACTGGGACAGGGTGGAGCATGATTCCCACGATGCCTCTACTGTAGGGGACAATGATCAGGGCTCATTTTTATATTTTTAATTATATTGAATTTTAAATAACTGATTTCTGCAGACATCTATGTGTTGTTTCTTTTCAAGTTGACAGCCAAGACAGCCTGTGTTTCTGAGACTGGGACAGGGTGGAGCATGATTCCCACGATGCCTCTACCGTAGGGGACAATGATCAGGGCTCGTCTCACAGGCGAATCCCAGGGCCGCTCTGTCATTTACTCTGATTTCTCTAAGTGATGGAAAAGCACACTTGACGCACTCTCCCTCTTCAGGGATCAAGTTATAATTAAATCCAGGAAAACTCTCTGACAGCTGGAGCTCACAGGTTTTGGGTTTGTATTTGTTCTTGTGAAAGCCCTCAGCTATCGCTATGTGCCACTGCACTGCCACATGCATGACCAGTCAGGGTCATTATGAAATGTTTGTTCTGTTTGCAGTTTGTTTTGTTTGGTAAAAATGAAAGCCCACCAGTAAACTGGGCTTGCTTTGAATACAGTTAGGCATTTTTTTTTTACAAAGTTCAATCTCTACTTTTTTCCAGAGAGTACTAAAGGTTACTTCCACATTGTGCCAACAAACAAAAAACCATAACTAAGTAGTTAAGAATAGGTAAACACAAATGGCTTGGGAGAGGGAGAGATGTCTGCTGGGATGCCAGCACAGAGCTCAGATTTAACAGCTTTATCAAAGGGAATGTGTTAAATGCTCATTAACTACACTTACAAAGGATTCCCAACAGGGAGGTGTTGCAAACAGCAGAATACTATGACACACACATACGACAATTACATGCACGCACACACACACACAGAGCAGAAAATGAACTGACATTCTGCTCGGAAAACAAATCCAAGATAAAATAATCTTAAATACAGACATCCGATGAGAGCATTAGCACAGATTTAATACAGAATCGAGACAACAACTCAAGCATAGCAAGTCTCTGCCTCTGATGAATGTTACTGGGGCACTGCCAGGGGTCGGGGGGAGACTGACTCTGGCTGTGGGGCAGGGGGGCATGAACACCCTCAAGAATCCTGGAAAAGATTTGAAACACACCCAGAAGGAGAGAGAGCAGGAGCCACTAGACACCAATAGAGGTAAGAACAGTGACTAAAGAACACTGGATGGTAACATGCCAACAGATGCTAAATATTTGTTATCAAGTCTTTAATTTTACAAGCTCTAGGAGCCATTGGCCCAGACCATTCTGTGGATCTTGACAGTAGAGGAGCGATCACACTGGATCACATTTGCACCCCATAATCACTGCACGGAAGCCACTAGGAACAGACGTCTTGAGATACTCATATTGTTTGGGGTATTGCACAATTTGGGGCATCGTGAGAAAAAGGAGTGCATTCTGGTCTTCAGTCTCACCCTGATGCCATCAGAGACTCAAGGTAAGAACAGCTCCTCCACTCATGTCCCATCTCTCAAAACTGGCCCTCTGGACTTTGTCCGTAGGCTCTTGGGACAGCACTCTGCAGTCTAACAGAGCACATGGAGAAAAGGCAGGTGGTATAGCAGCCTGGGTGATATGACATATGGTGCAGTTCAGATCTGCTGCTGAGTATTTGTGTGACTGTGGGCAAGTCCTCTGGACCTCCTAGACTTCAGTCCCTAACAGTTCCTAATTTGTTACGGGCTAAATTGTGTCCCCCCTTCTCAAATTTATATGTTGAGGTCCTAACTCCCAGCACCTCAGAATGGAACTGTAATTGAAGATAGACTCTTTAAATAGGTAATTAAATTAAAATGAGGTTATTAGTATGAGCCTTAATCTAATATGTCTGATGTCCTTGTAGGAAGAGGAGGTTAGGACAGACACACACAGAGGGAAGACCATGTGAGGACACAGGGAGAGGACGGTCATCTCCAAGCCAAGGAGCGAGGCCTCAGAAGAAAACAGTTCCCAACAAACCCTTAACTGCTGACACCTTGATCTCCACTTTTAGCCTCCAGGATTATAAGAAAATACATTTCTGTGTTTTTTTCATTTGGTAGCCAGCCATTCGGGGGATCCAAACCCTTTGATATTGGTGTTATAACACCGTGCTCTAAACAACTGAGCTAACTGGCCAGCCCATCTCTGCTGTTTAAGTTTGACAGTCTGGTTCTTTGTCATGGCAGCCCTAGCTAACTAATACAAGAGTCTTACCAGAGGGTCCATGAATTGGCTTCAGGGAGATCTCATAGCCCTTAATGTTTGTAAACACTTTGTGTGGCTGTACATAATGTGCACTCTTTAGAGAAAGGACATGTTCTTTAGAAAAGAATCATATTTTTAGGGATTTTCCTGATACAAGAAACTTAACCATTGACTATCACTCGATTATTGATAAGGTTCTTTCTAGATCTAAACTTCAACCCTGAAAAATACAATCCCCTCAATCTCTAACCCATATATGAAACCAGAGATTCAGGTAATACAGAAAAAATCTGAGGCATCTGCTCATCATAGAACACCAAACCTGTATTCCAGACATCAGATTACCTCAGTTATGTGTGCGATTGTACTGAAAACTGTTGGAACGTCTATGCCCAATTGGTGAGAACATAGGAAAAGTGAGTCCAGAGTTGCAGGTTTGACATATACTTAGACCATTTCACTTTTCACTTGCACAGTAAAGAAAAGGGAAAAAATATTCTACAGGAATTACTTGTATGGAACCCTACTCAGACATTTTATAAATGTCTGTTTTAGAAACACATGGACAATTGTAGAAAAGAGAAAAATACACGGCCTCTCACTGCTTTTGGAAAAAATGACAAATGCAATGTCAATACCAGGTCTCCAGCAACCTTGTAAAGGAGTCTCTGGCTACCATTCTGGACAATGGCTTTCCTTGCACCTCACATACTCAAAATAATATTCTATACACTGCAGGGTGCTAGGTGTTTATCTTGGCTAACCCATGCCCCAGCCATAGCAGGTGGATAGTACTATCTTCATCCTCATTTTCTAGGTGAAGAAACGGTATGTTGGAAATGGTTAGGCAACTTTTCTAAGGCGGGAGATGGCGAGTATGGGAGGTTGGGTCCAGTGCAGGCAGCCTCCTTCATATCTGGGTCTTTTCATTTTGTTCTGCTTTGTTATGTGGTTCAACAATCGTGTCTGAGCCCTCTCCCCCTCTCTCTTATTCTCTCTCATTGTCTTACAGAAACAACCCATCTCCTTGAAGTGCTGTTCCTTAAAAAATCTGTGAGAATTCAAATTCAGAATAATGGCTACCTGTGGAGTTGAGGGAGGGGGGATGTGTTACGGGAGAGGTACAGAGTGGTTTTAGCTGTATAGATAATATTTCTTAAACTGGATGTTGGGCATGTACTTTTTCTTTATTCATTTTGTCTGAAAATTATTAAATATTAAACAAAATTTTTAAGAGTCTGCCTAAAAAAAGATTGACAGCTTTAAAAATGTTCATACCACTTGACTGAGCAGCTCCATTTTTGGGAATCTATTAGGAGGAAATAATCTGAACTGAGGACAAAGATTTATAGGCTGAAAGTTGATCATAGCATTATTCAAACTTGAATATCTTGAAATAACTTAAAAAGTCCAATGAAGTAAAATGATTGAGCAAAGTTTGCTACTTTTGGGAGCTGAAGCATTACACAGATTAAAAAAAAAAGATGCTTACAAAGAGTTTTTAATGGTATAAGAAAATGCATTTGATAATATTTTAAGTGGTAAATCAGGATATTAAATTATGCATAAAACAAGATTTCAGCCCTGGGGCCCCTCTGGGGTCCTGAGGTATGGAGCCAAGGGAAGCCAAACTCAGTCACAAGCAAGTAAAGAGCACAGCAGAAACACCATTTCCAGGCCGGCCCAGTGGCGCACTGCTACAGTGTGCCGCTTGGGAGCGCAGCGGTGCTCCTGCTGAGGGTTTGGATCCCACATACAGACCGGCCGCTCACTGGCTGAGCGAGGTGCAGGTGAACCACCGAGGGTTGCGATCCCGTTGCCGGTCCTGGTCCGGTACGGGCGCGACACTGAGGGTTGCGGTCCGTTGCCAGACACGAAAAAAGACAAAAAGGAAAAAAAAAAAAAAGAAACACCATTTCCATGTGGGTGGCCCACTACAGCCACTACACTTGCCACAGTTCGCTATGGCAGTAGTCACAGGCTCTGTGCAGCCAAAAAAAAAAAGAAGAGGTCCTCTCTCTCCACAAAGCCCATTCCAGAATAAGAGAAGAAGCATCTGCTATATGATTATAGTGGGAGACCTGAGCACAGCTCTCTCACTACTGCACAGATCATCTAGGCAACTAATCAGCAGAGAAACAGTTAATCTATCAGATGGACGGAACAAATCTATGGTTATTTAAGGGGGCAAGGGAGGACGATGGGGAGAGATTGGGTAAGGGGCATAAAGAATAAGTATGATTTGTAATAATGAATATGCTAATAAAATAATATACTAAAAAATAAGATTTCAAAGCTCTTGAAACAACTTTGAAAAAAAAAGACCGAAAGAAAACAGGCAAACGGGTGCATATGGTTTGTGCAATTAGGTCCGATAGCACTTGTTTCTAAGTTTTAATTTTTATACAATACAGCACGTGTTACTTTTATGTAGTGAAAAAATTATAAAGATTAGTCTGGCAATTGGTTCTTGTCTTCAAAAATCTTCGAGTAGGTCCCCATATTGGTAATTAGGATGGCTTTTGTCCCTTGGCCTGAAGTGGACAACGTGCTGTAGCTGTGAACAGACTCTACAGTGAGAGTTGTACAGGGTTGTGGACAAGCGTTACGGAATTTCTGGTCCCTCCTGGTAGGTACTGTTTACTGCACTTTTTTTATTATATGGAGAAGGATATTTCCTCTCAAATAATGCAGCATGTCCCCGTGTTGCCCCATCTACCGTAAGACAAGATACTGTAGGTGAGGAAAGCTCTTCGCTGGCTCCATGTGGACCCTGTGGATACTCACGCTCTGACCAGGTGGGGAACACTTTTGTTCTTGCTGTGACCATGGCATGGGATGATGTGAGGCTTCTCTCGTGTGCACACACACACATGCACGCACATGCTCCCTGCCCACATTCCACCCGGCCTGAGCTCCCTGGAAGGAAGGTATGTGGCAGGAGTCCAGGGGCCTTCATGGCAGCTGTCTCTGGGCCCAGGTGGCCACATGGCAGCAGTCACAGCTGCAGGGGGAGGTGGGGGAGAGGAGGAGGAAGGAGTTGAGCTGCAACCATCTCTTTCTTCTTCACGTCCCCCCCTCTTTATTCAGCCCAGCCAACCGTACAGAGGAAAGTATTTGATTAACTTAACCAGATGCTGAAGCCTCAGAATAAAGAAGCAAATCCTTGCTCCATTACAAGGGCACACCAAGCCTCCCGGAGCGGGGAGCCCAGATACAACTAGGAAGCAGTTGCTTTGGGATCTCTTCAGCAATCCTTCTTGGGATACGTGGGTATTTTTCCCTGCTTCCAGGTGCTCTCTGGAAACACCTTTTGGTGTGTCTTCTCTGGCAGAGAAATGAGCTATGTGTAGAGCCAGAGGCTGCACCGGTTCTGAGGACAGAGAAGGGGGCTGGGGAGAGCCCTTGGGCTGTAGGTTGGTGAGTGGACGCCCCGTCTCACGCCTTATCACAATCTTGATCAAATGTCTTTAAATATGTTCCACCTGTATGTGTGTGTGTGTGTATACACACACATGTATATTTTGTCATGATGTTAGAGCTTAAGAAGC
>NW_007728277.1:218812-223687 GCF_000696425.1 Galeopterus variegatus | reverse complement strand
TCCAGTGCGCCACCGGGCCGGCCCCTCAACTTGCTATTTTAATAAGTCATGTTTCTCTTATGTTTTATTATTACACTGTCAGCAAACTCCAGGTCAACATACTCCCTCAAACATGACTGAAGATGTAGATTGTGCCCAGAGGAAGCAACTGCCCCCCAACTCTCCTCTTTACCTCTAGGCATCCTTCTTCTTTGACACTCTTCTGATCTCTCTATTTCTTCACTAAAGTAATAAAGGGTTACCGTTCATTGAGCACCTACTATGTGTCAAATACTGTGCTATGTACTTTATACTCAGCATGTCTCATTTCATCTTTACAGAATACCTCCAAGGTGGGGATTATTATACCCATTTTACAGACAAGCACTGTGGCTCAGAAACTTTTCCCAGAACCCTCTGAATTCTGACAGTTGAAAGGCTGGCAAGTGGTGGAGCTTGGATGCAAATAGGCATCAGTCTGACTTCCGAGCTGATGGCTCCTTCCAGGGTGCTTTGCTGCCCACCCTAAGGAAGGTGCTAGTGAGAGGTGACAGCAGCACTTGTGTCAAGTGCTCTGTGGGGGAAGGTAAGTCCCATGGGGGTTGAAACCTTGTCTGGCTTCCTCACCACCATGTCCCAAGCACAATATTTGTCACATTCTAGTTATGTGACTACCTGTGTGCACTCTTTCTTTATCAGTCAAATAAAGATTTTATGTACCTACCCCACAGCATTGTTGCAGGAATTAAATGAGTTAATATGTGTAAAGAGCTTGGAACAGTGCCTGGCACATGGTAAATGGTATATGTGTCAGTTAGTAATGTATTATTATCATTATTATTTACATAAAGTACGTGGAACTACACAAGGCACTTCTTGGGTTACAGATGCACAGGAGGGCATTTGCAGGAATATATATTTAAATTAACAATTGCTCCTTTTATAATCCTGGAAATGCAATTTCCCTACAGTACAGATTCTCTTCTCTTCCCTTCCCTTGGCTACCACCTGCCACCAAGCAGCTTTCTCAGCATCCCCACCCGTTTTTCTTTGCACATAAAATGCTCCCTCTACCTGTAGCACAGCTTACTTAATTCTACTTTGGGCAATTTCTTTCTTACACTCACAAACCCCCTGAACCCTCTTCCTCTTTCCTTTCACTCTTCCAAGTTTTATTTTATTTTATTTTAATCACCCATGCAGAATGAGAAGTGACTGATAAAAGGTAGAGCCAGGCTGTTGACATGCTGCATCAAATTAAGGGGGTGTGCAGTAAAAGTAGAGAATCCAGGGCTGGACAGAGGGGCCCAGCTTTTTTTTTTTTTTTTTCCTGGTTTCAAAGTTTTATGTCTGCTGTTTCAGATTTAGATTCACATTTTACTAACACTTATCTTCCACCTTGTATGGCTTAAGCACTAGGCTAGGGATTTCAGATGGATTACTATTTAATCCTTACAACTTCTTGAAGGCAGGTATTACCCCCATCCTACAGATGAAAAACAGCAAAAAAAAGAAAGGGAAATAATTTACCCAAGCCACACAACTAGAAAGGGCAGAGCTAGAATTGGAATCCGTGTATCCTGACTCCAAGCTCCCTTCTCTTCTCTCTACTCCTAGTCTTTTCTTCACAAGAAAGTAGAAATGAAATAATAATGAACAGATCCCATCAGTCTCATGCTCTTGAAAGTGTCTGAAAGTCTCACTCAGAATTTCATAGAAGTTTCTGTATGAGTGTACTTCAGAAAGTTTGTGAAAAAATGGAATTAAAGGAAAAAATAAATCTTTCCATGAACTTTTTGAAGATCCCCCATCTAGCTCTTTATCCTTTTTTAAATAAATCAACTTTTTCTCCAGTACTCCATATATCCATTCACCCAACCGATCACGTCTCCATCCATCTATCTGTCCATCCATCCAACTATCCCTCCACCCATTCATCTATTCACCCAAATACATATTCATCCATCTAATTATCCATCCATCTATTCATTTATTAATTGTTTATTATGTTACAGGCATCGTAATAACTTCTGAAGAAACCCCCATCTATAAGGAGTTCTCAGTTTAGGGAAGGGGGGAAACATGTAAATATAAAAAAATTGCAATATAATGTGGTAAATGTTCATATATAGTGGTACTAATAATGTGCTATGGAAATGCAGGAGGGGTGGAGAGGTAAATTTCTAACTTTTCCTAGGGAGGATTTTTAAACTGGGATCCTTGGAACTTTAGAAGGTCAATGGAGGAACCACCTGAAGTTTGTGCAAAATTTTTTTCAGAGGGGTTTGTGGCCATGAGAGGAGGGAGATGGGAGTTTGACTGGGGCATCACAGGGGAGTTTAGCTGTGTTAATGTTTGAGCTGATCAAGAGTGCCAGGAATTAGAAGAGGAAAAATGACATCCAGGCAAAAGAAACCACAAGTGGAAAAGTACATGCAAATAGTTTGCTTGGACGCTAGCCTAGGGTACTATTTGGGGGAGCAGCAGGAGACAAAGCACCCAGGATAGGTGGTTAGGATCCAGACAAGAAAGGAATAATGTGCAAGGCCAAGGATGAATTTTCAGCAATACTAAAAATGCTCTCGAAAGCATGAATATAGTTCATTGTAAAATTTATTTTCCGGTGCCACTAAACAAAATGATAAAAAAATCTTTCTGTCCTTTTCCAGAAACTTGTAGCGAATTCTCTAAAGTTTAGAATAAATTTGCATTCAGGAGTTGAGCTGGGAGCCTAACCTTGTTTCTGGGGAATAATGTGTTCTGAATTTCAAACAATGGCTTATAAAACTTCTGAAGAGCAGTGAAGCTGTGACTTGGCATAATGGTGTAGCTTGTGGGCACCTTGGTGGTAAATCTCCAAATGCCTGGTGTTCAAACATGGGATGTAAGAGGAGGGGGCAGGAAAAGAGGATATTGTCCCAAATGAAGATCTGCTTATTTTGCTACTCAGAGGCAGAAAGATTTTGGATGTGGATTTTACCTGAGGTAATAATAATCCAGATATCTCTGAGGAAGTGTTTACTGCATGGCTTTCATTTTTTCCCCAAACCTCTGGGGTTCAGAAATTAATCAGGTAGATTAACTAGGTTAGTGAAATTAAGATATACACACAATCATTTCCACAAAAGGAAACTGGTCTGAACTGGAATCATTTCTACAGATTTCAAAGCTCATTTGCCAGTCTCTTTAGGTAGGACAAGAATGATATTTGTAAGGCTGATAATTCCCTTTTCTGTCTGAATTGATCAATACATCTTTTTGCATCCTTTAGCACAAACACCCAAATGTGTTTGCTTCCTTTTCTAAAAGAAACCTCTGTCTTGCTGGGATTAAGAGGGCATAGTCCCATGACACAGTTTGCAGTCAAATTTTGGCATCAGAAAAACCTTCCCTCTCTCAAGAACTGTGGGCAACCAGTCAAGAGGGAAGTCTTTTGGCATTTGGACTGAAAATGTTACCTGCCAACTGGGCTGCTCTTAATGTATTGTTTCTGAAACCAGGGGAAGCACATGTAACAAGAGCAGACTTTGTGCTGTCAGAATGTTTCTGATGAGCACATCTGCACCAAGCTGAAGGGCATAGGACCAGCCGTATCTGTTCACTTTCTCCCTTGACAGCTTTCCTGAGACTCCTGAACACCCTCATAGAGCATAGCTATTACTTTTCACCACTCCCATTTCAGAGATTTTTACTCTGTTAATGCCATAACTGTGGAATCATACATTTTATCCATAGTTGCTCTGACTGGCACTCTTGCACTTTTCTCTCAGTTACCCATCACCGCCTATTCTCTACTTCTGGTCACAACCTCACCAAGATGACTGGAAATTTACCCAAGCAGAAGCTCACTAATCAATTTGTCCAAACTGAAATCTCTTCTAGGGTTCCTTTCCATAATTCTACTTTCATTCAACATGTTTTTATTGGGCACTGACTGTGCCAGGAACTGTCCACAATTCCCCAGAGATGTTGGTTAGCAAAACAGAGTTCTGGAAGCCAACCCAAGAGGCTACCACTCACCAAAGTCCAGTCCAGANAGGGCTGGTCCGAAGTCTTCGAAGGAGAGGGGCAGGGAAGGAGGGTCGGGTGCGAAGAGCCTTAGGCTGCAGTGTCGCTTGGAGAAACCCATGGCCAGGCCCATGGGGAGACCCAGAATAAAGGTGGCCCACTGGGGAAGTCCTCACCGGGCAAGAAAGGCTGCTCCAGCCCCCGCCATGCTCAGTGACTAGCCGGGAGCAGGACAGCCAGCCTTCCCTGTGCAGCCAACAGTGGGTCCCCAAGGGAGCTGCTCCTCAAGCAGGCTGTCCTCCGAGGGAGGTCTCAGTGGTGCCGCTCCATGGCCACCACATTTAGATTCGAATTCTTGGTTCTGTTCATATCCAGTGCTTACATTACTGTGTACTATCACCACACTTCTATTTTTTCCTTTCTTGGTGTTTTCTTTTTTAAATTTGCTTACTTTTCTATGTCCCTGTCCATTATTCCGCCCCAAACTCTCTGACAGAACTATAACACCCCCACAGTGGGTTACCACGTGAGGGCATCAGTCAGTTCCTTCCCTTTCTTTTTTGGAGATGTTCCTCCTGGGCCCCATCTGAGCTGGTTGTGCTTTGCTCATTCCCTCATTTTAGTGGAGCATATCCTTCAGGAGCCTGCTGAGAAGGGCTGTACATGATGTAAGTGTTCTGACCTCTTGCAAGTTTTTAGTCCATGTCCACATTTCATAGATAACTCTGGGTCAGAAATCATCTGCCCTTAGAATCTTGAGGTTATTATTTCCTGGCTTCTAGAGCTCCTGTTGAGAAGTCAATGCCATTTTGATTCCTGATGCTTCATGTATCCTTCCTTCCTTCCTTCCTTCCTTCCTTCCTTCCTTCCTTCCTTCCTTCCTTCCTT
>NW_007728277.1:213387-217812 GCF_000696425.1 Galeopterus variegatus | reverse complement strand
GCCGGTCCCCGGTCCAGTACAGGGGCAACACTGAGGGTTGCGATCCGTTGCCGGACACGGACAAAAAACAAAAAAAAAAAAAAAAAAAAATCTGTTTTGTTTTCGCTTCCCTTATCTCCCTGAAGATACCCATACATTTTTGACGCATTCCTCTGTCTCTCAGATTGTCTCTGCTGTCTCTGAGTTCACGGCCCCCATCCTCCTGTGTAGGTGTCTGTCGTGCATGTCCACGCCTTCCCCTGCTGTCTGGTGATGATCCTTTGCCCTCTGTTCATACTTAAGACAGAGGCACTAGAAATCAGGTGGGAAGCCCTGTGTTGTGGGGGTTCTTGCCTCTTTGGACATTCTTTGCCTCACTGTGGATTGATCTGGTGTAGGGCTCAGGTTCTTGTTGGGGATCTCTGAATGTCTGTAGACCTCCACTGTTGGGCAGACCATTTTCAACAAAGATGAATCCTCCCATCTCCCCTCTTGGTGGTCGTGGTAGGAGTGGGGAGAGGCTATAAAAAGCTGGCTCACAGCACTTTGGGAGCTGAATTTGGGAAGGTAACTGGGAAGTCTTGTCTTCCGGTGCACAGATTCCCACCGAATCCCCCTGTTTTTTGGGTAGTGCCTCAACTCCTTCTTCATCTATTTCTGCGAGTTCTTTTGGTTCAGCATCTCCTGGGTTTTCCTGCTCTGAAGGGGCAGGAACTGACTCCATTTCTGGTTATTCCTGCTGCAGACTTTCAAACAATTTTCAGCCCTTCCCTGACCTTGGTCTTGGTTGGGTGTGGGGAGAATACCCTGATCCCTGCCTCCCTTCCCAGAGCTTTTTTGGGATTAGTGACTCCAGAGAGCTCGGGCGTCCTCCAGATCCCTCAACCCCTGCAGTTCATTTTCCATGTTCTCCATGATACTGTGTCAGGTGCTTCTGCTTCCCTCAATCCACGTCTCATCTTCCCAGCTTTGCTGGCATTTCTCATTTCTGTTATGCATCCCCCATCCCCAGTTATTGTTGGTATGTAGATTCCCCCCTTTTTTTCCTTTTACAGGAGTTTGAGGAGGGAGTGGAGAAAAAGAGCATATGTTCAACTTGCTATTTTTTTTTTGTCTTTTTTCCGTGTCCGGCAACGGATCGCAACCCTCAGTGTTGCCCCCNTTTATTAATTGTTTATTATGTTACAGGCATCGTAATAACTTCTGAAGAAACCCCCATCTATAAGGAGTTCTCAGTTTAGGGAAGGGGGGAAACATGTAAATATAAAAAAATTGCAATATAATGTGGTAAATGTTCATATATAGTGGTACTAATAATGTGCTATGGAAATGCAGGAGGGGTGGAGAGGTAAATTTCTAACTTTTCCTAGGGAGGATTTTTAAACTGGGATCCTTGGAACTTTAGAAGGTCAATGGAGGAACCACCTGAAGTTTGTGCAAAATTTTTTTCAGAGGGGTTTGTGGCCATGAGAGGAGGGAGATGGGAGTTTGACTGGGGCATCACAGGGGAGTTTAGCTGTGTTAATGTTTGAGCTGATCAAGAGTGCCAGGAATTAGAAGAGGAAAAATGACATCCAGGCAAAAGAAACCACAAGTGGAAAAGTACATGCAAATAGTTTGCTTGGACGCTAGCCTAGGGTACTATTTGGGGGAGCAGCAGGAGACAAAGCACCCAGGATAGGTGGTTAGGATCCAGACAAGAAAGGAATAATGTGCAAGGCCAAGGATGAATTTTCAGCAATACTAAAAATGCTCTCGAAAGCATGAATATAGTTCATTGTAAAATTTATTTTCCGGTGCCACTAAACAAAATGATAAAAAAATCTTTCTGTCCTTTTCCAGAAACTTGTAGCGAATTCTCTAAAGTTTAGAATAAATTTGCATTCAGGAGTTGAGCTGGGAGCCTAACCTTGTTTCTGGGGAATAATGTGTTCTGAATTTCAAACAATGGCTTATAAAACTTCTGAAGAGCAGTGAAGCTGTGACTTGGCATAATGGTGTAGCTTGTGGGCACCTTGGTGGTAAATCTCCAAATGCCTGGTGTTCAAACATGGGATGTAAGAGGAGGGGGCAGGAAAAGAGGATATTGTCCCAAATGAAGATCTGCTTATTTTGCTACTCAGAGGCAGAAAGATTTTGGATGTGGATTTTACCTGAGGTAATAATAATCCAGATATCTCTGAGGAAGTGTTTACTGCATGGCTTTCATTTTTTCCCCAAACCTCTGGGGTTCAGAAATTAATCAGGTAGATTAACTAGGTTAGTGAAATTAAGATATACACACAATCATTTCCACAAAAGGAAACTGGTCTGAACTGGAATCATTTCTACAGATTTCAAAGCTCATTTGCCAGTCTCTTTAGGTAGGACAAGAATGATATTTGTAAGGCTGATAATTCCCTTTTCTGTCTGAATTGATCAATACATCTTTTTGCATCCTTTAGCACAAACACCCAAATGTGTTTGCTTCCTTTTCTAAAAGAAACCTCTGTCTTGCTGGGATTAAGAGGGCATAGTCCCATGACACAGTTTGCAGTCAAATTTTGGCATCAGAAAAACCTTCCCTCTCTCAAGAACTGTGGGCAACCAGTCAAGAGGGAAGTCTTTTGGCATTTGGACTGAAAATGTTACCTGCCAACTGGGCTGCTCTTAATGTATTGTTTCTGAAACCAGGGGAAGCACATGTAACAAGAGCAGACTTTGTGCTGTCAGAATGTTTCTGATGAGCACATCTGCACCAAGCTGAAGGGCATAGGACCAGCCGTATCTGTTCACTTTCTCCCTTGACAGCTTTCCTGAGACTCCTGAACACCCTCATAGAGCATAGCTATTACTTTTCACCACTCCCATTTCAGAGATTTTTACTCTGTTAATGCCATAACTGTGGAATCATACATTTTATCCATAGTTGCTCTGACTGGCACTCTTGCACTTTTCTCTCAGTTACCCATCACCGCCTATTCTCTACTTCTGGTCACAACCTCACCAAGATGACTGGAAATTTACCCAAGCAGAAGCTCACTAATCAATTTGTCCAAACTGACATCTCTTCTAGGGTTCCTTTCCATAATTCTACTTTCATTCAACATGTTTTTATTGGGCACTGACTGTGCCAGGAACTGTCCACAATTCCTCAGAGATGTTGGTGCTCACCAAGATGACTGGAAATTTACCCAAGCAGAAGCTCACTAATCAATTTGTCCAAACTGAAATCTCTTCTAGGGTTCCTTTCCATAATTCTACTTTCATTCAACATGTTTTTATTGGGCACTGACTGTGCCAGGAACTGTCCACAATTCCCCAGAGATGTTGGTTAGCAAAACAGAGTTCTGGAAGCCAACCCAAGAGGCTACCACTCACCAAAGTCCAGTCCAGAACCAGAGAAGGAGTAACAAGGGCCCGTGGAGCCAGGCTGGGGGTCTCAGCACCCACACCTCAAGCTGCTGGACCCTCAGACCCTTACTTACGATTCCTCTTTCCTTTAATCATCTTGCATGAGCAAATCTAATTGCTTTTTTAATTAAAAAGGAAAAGAACTTCACAATCTAAAGAATATTGCTTCTACAGAGAAGACAGGAATAAAGTTGTTCAGCGATCTGCAAAGAAAACTTTTTCGGCAGAATATTAGAGGTTGCACAGTTAATCTGATGGTCCCTGTCCCCCGAGACTTATAAAGTGAAGTACATAGTTACATCCTTCATTCTTAGCATGTGTGGAAATCTTCCTAAAAAGTTCATAGATAAGCAGAGGGTGGAAAAGCTCTGGTCTTTAACAGTAAAAACTTTTCTTGGCTTACAAGACTGTTTCAGAGTCTTGGGGGGAAAATAAATAGCTACATAATTATATATCTTATATAACAAATGATAAGTCACAAAACTGCAAAACCTAGCAGAGGGACTCCGAAGCAGAAACTGACTAGCCTCACAATTTTGATCAATTCGTTATTGGCACTGAAAACCCTGAGAGACGGACAGTTACTTTATACCTGTTTCCCACAATAGTCCCCTCCTGAATATTCCTGCCTAAGTGTCAGAAGGACACCCAAAACACTGAAAATTCGAAACGGACAGCCAACATACCCTGCAATCTTGATCCTCCATGAAGGGAGCCGCTCTGGCGTCTATCGGGCCATACGTTCAGATGGTCTCTGACTTCCTCTCTGACTCAGATCTCATGAATCCGCAGCACTGATGTAAGGCTCTTAATGGGAATCTGGTTTCAATTCAGGGCAGATGTGAGACACTCTTGTAGCCCTAGGGATTATCAACTTTAAAACAAATCGCCTTCAGAATGATAAGTCGAGAGGCAGTAACTGCTTCCGGAGGCCTCATTGGGGTTCCTTCCAAATGCTTAACATATAACACAATAACTACGACCTAAAAGCAAGTTTGCTCTTAAAGTTCTCAGACTTTAAATCGAAGCTTGCAAATACCCATCAGAAACAAA
>NW_007728277.1:201141-212588 GCF_000696425.1 Galeopterus variegatus | reverse complement strand
AGTTTGCTCTTAAAGTTCTCAGACTTTAAATCGAAGCTTGCAAATACCCATCAGAAACAAAACTGGTAAATATATCTCAGAGCATTTAAATAGAAATTCAGATATTTAATAACATACAACGGTGACCAAAATGCTCCTCCCTTCTGCCCCCCACAAAACTATATTAGCTCTGCTTGGCTCATTAAATATAGTTTTTCCACAAATTCAAATTAAATTGCTCTGGTTCAGAGTTTTCTTGGCTCAAGAAAAGGACGAGAAGAATTCTTCCAAGGCTTCCACAGAGAAACACCCAGAAATCCATTTAACACTAAGTTTAATGTTCTAGAATTAGCGTTCACGTGGTATGAACCGTCTACATCTCAGAACACCCCCTGTTCTGAAACCGCTCTCTAGAGTTGGCTCTTCTGCCAGATTTTAAAATCTGAAAAAACGTAGCTGGGGTTTAATATAGTTTAACTCAATTTAATAACTCTGAAAAGCAGTTAAAAAACCACACGAATTTCAAAGACATCTAAAGGGAATAAAAATTAATAAAACTTAACTTTCAATAAAATAAAACAAAAGTCTTATAGAGTCCTTTAAAATAATTCAAAGTTAATGTGCACGCCCTATTTAAAATTGCATCTCTACTCCCACATTCCCCATTCTCCTTCCCTGCTCACCACCTTACAACATACTATATAATTTGTTTTCTTGCCTCATTAGAATGGAAGCTCCATGAGGGTAGCGACTTTCATCTTGTTTTATTGCTGATAGATTCATGTTGCTTCTTTCTGACACATTATGAGGCACTCAGTAGATATGCTGAACATGGGAAGGGTTAGGGGAAAGTAAAGAGGAGCATTTATTTAATTGTCTAACATATACTTGCTTTGAGGCTTTTAGTAATAAACACTGTGTTAATTCTGGTTTAATTAGACTATTTTAATAAAAACAATATGTAAAAAAACCAAACCAAGCAAACAAAAAAACCCCCAAAGTTAATGTGCATGGCATTTCCCCACACAGATCAGTTTAGATATAAGTAATATCGGTGAATAGTCAGAAGATAGTCACATTCAAAATATACACTCAGAAAACGCAGTCTGTTCTTTGAAGTTAATATTATGATTGTGACATAACAGAGCTGCATGGTAAGACATCAAGTCACCAAAGCACATTAGGGCTACTATGTCTCCTATCTTCATGGGGAGAGATAGATTAAACTTCCAATTGAACTTCCTGTAGCTTAGGAATGAGCTAAAATGACCAGTAAGTGCATTATAAGGGGTATTAAGAGTTCTGGATGAGACAGAAAGGGATCTGTCCCCACATCTCTCTTTGAGTGGCCCTGGACAAGCCATTGTCCATGCCAGTTTTCTTATTTGTAAAGTGGCTGAATTAGGCAGATGATTTCAAAATGCAAAACTCAAATATCAGCCATGATATATTAACCAAGACCAGGTAAAACAAAGGGTAAAAGCTTTTTCATTCATTTGTTTTCAAAAGTAATCACTAATGGCCACTAGCCAGATATTTCAAACACAATTATTTACTCCTTGGAGCATATATTTCCAATTATGGTGGTAAGGCAGATTTTAGCTAACAAGTTGGATTTGAAGGGTAAAGAAACCTACTACCTTATACAAATTAAACAGTTAGATTTTCTTAGGTTGACAGGCTTTTAGGGAAACAACTACCAAAGGCATAACTCCAAAATTCTGATCCTGCTTATGGGCATCAATAATGTACTTATTTAGCAATTAGGATCAGTGTAATAATTTTTTTTTTTTTTAAATTAAGATGGGTAAGGAAATCCAGATATTGTCACTGAGCAGTGGGTAATTTTCATAGATGGGGTAAGGTGGGGGATTCTAGAGGGTGGAATATAGTGTGGTTTAGTGAAAGAATCGATGCGTTTATGAGTCAGATTGACCAAGTTCTAGTTCCAGGACTGCTACTCTGTACCCTTGGCCACAGTGCTTCTCCCTTGGCCTAGAGCCTCTCTTTCCTTGTCTGCACAAGGAAGGTGTTGGTCCCATTCTAGGCCTCTCTTTCCTTGTCTGCACAAGGAAGGTGTTGGTCTGTCCATCCTCTTGCTCTCCCTAAAACCAAAAGAGAAACTCCACTTTTGTTTTAGAGTGCCCTTCGGGGCACAGAAGCCAAGCCCATAAAATCAGTGTATGTCAGTGTGCAGCATATATCAGATAATAACTAGATCACACAAAGATCTACAGCTAACCTGCGTTGTTGTTTTTCATGTTGTGGGAATATCCACTCACCTGCAGAAAAGAGCTCAGATACACCAGTAAAGTCCTGTTACAAACACATCGTCATAATTAAGGTTTTTTTTTTTTCCCCATAAACCTATTTTCATTTCTCAGCTATGATTTGATAATACATGAACATTCTTTAAAATAATCATGCATAAAAACTGTAGAGCTAGAAAGAAAAAGATCTAGTGTTCTATAGTAATATAGGGAGACTACAGCCAGCAACAAATTACTGCATAACTTTAAGTAGCTAGTCCAGAGGATATTGAATGTTCCCAATATGAAGAGGTGACAAATGCTTGACGTGATGGATATGCTAAGCACCCTGATATGAGCATCGCACACTGTATAATTGCACCCAAATATCACACTGTACTCTATAAATATATACAATTATCATGGGTCAATTAAGAAGTAATAAATTAAAAAGAAAAAATGATAATCATGTATAATGTTGGTGTGATGGGCTGAATTGTGTGCCTCCCCCACATTCACATATTGAAGTCCTAACCCCATTACCTTGGAATGTGACCTTACTGGAAGATAGGATCTTTACAGAGGTAATTAAATTAAAATGAGGTTATCAGGGTGAGCCCTAATACAATATGACTGGTATCCTTATAAAAAGGGGAAAGGTGGTCACAGAGACACACATATAGGGAGAACTCTGTGTGAACATGAAGACGGCCACCTACAAGCCAAGGAGAGAGGCCTGGAATGGGTCCTTCTCTTACAGTCCTCGGAAGGAACCAACCCTGCCCACACCTTGACCTTGGACTTCCAGCCTCCAGAACTGTGAGGCGATACACTTCAGTTGTTTAAGTCCCCAGACTGTGTACTGTTATGGCCCTCCTAGCAGACCAAGACAACTGACATCCTCTGAATCCTGCTTGCCATGACATTTGCATCCTGTTATGTGTCAGACCCTCACTGTACACAAATCAAGGCACTCTGGAGCTAAGGAATGTGAGTGCTGGAAGAAACAGGCACCAGGAATGGGTGACAGTGGGGAAAGGTCTTCCGCAGCAATATTTTTCAAATTAAAAAAAGTTTCTAATATGTCTCTGTCCCTCACCCCCCAGACACATAATCTAACGCTGAAATGGCTCAACAAAACTAAGGAAAATACAAAAAATATATAACCCTAAAGAAACCAGGCAGTGGGGAGGGCACATACCTGGGAAGCCCCTGATTTCGTTCTTGTTAGGGGATCATGTGCACCGGCTCACCACGAGTCAGGGCTTAGCTCTGCTTCCTGTCGGCGCCTCCACGGGCCATGGGAGCCAGGCATTTATCACACACCCTCTTACTAATTCTAAAAACTTTTCCAAATATAAACAGATGCAGCAATAATGTATTGTTATTTCATACCATAAAAAGGTAGGCTACATTGATTTTCCCTCTGATTTTATCAAAAATAAAAGGAAATGCTAAGGAATGGGCATGGTGAATGAACATTAACACAAGCACTTATTACAATGGAGCATGTTGCTGTGGCTTCCAAACATAAAATTCAAACTGGATCCAGCCTCATTATTCCCAAATGTCTTATCTGGCAAAGTTTAGAAGTGAGTAACTTAAACGAAGCCATTATGAAGGAAATGCAAATATTCCAAACATATATTTATAAAATCAAGCTCTATTATATTTCTTCTTAAAAAGCTTAGGGATAAATATAGTCTCTAAATACTGACAGTATTTATGGCTCAATCAAAGCTGAGACGAAGGCTGGACTCAAAGAGCACAGGAAATAGAAAGGAGGAAATATTTTAAGGTTAACTACCTAGGCCAAGCTGGTGGATGTGATCCCAAGGGAAATGAGATTCCATGGGGCTTAGCTTTTCAAAGACAACATTAGAATGTTCAGTAGGAATTGACAGAGCAATGGTTCTGGCAGAGTTGGATGCTTTCGAAATGGTGGAGAGTAAGAAAATTATCTGCTGCCATACACAGAGTTGAGCTGAGTTTTGCAACTTGGATATCAGCAGCTGATTAACTTTTTCTTTTTTTTATATTTGCTACTTTGCTATGACCTAGTAGCTTGTCTGTGTGTTATCTACATTAAACCTCATCTGCCTAACTTTCCCATGAGATCTGAAAATAATAGCATAAGCTTTATAGAGCTGTGCAATATATCTTTTTTGGAGGGGAAAAAAAAATTTCATCATATCTGTCCCATCTGGAGGTCAAATCCCACTGTGCACACCAAAAACTCAGTTATTATTTTATTTCACAATATTCAAACATTTCTTCTTAAGTGAAAGAATTCTTCTTTTGATGCATTTCTTGGCATTCCAAATTGTCTGATTCAGAAAATTTTCATAACATTGAAATTTTTTTCCATCAGCCAAAATTTCCTGAACTAGAAAGTGGCTGGTGATAATTCCTGCACAAAGTGAAACAGCTAACAGTCATATTATTTATTGTCCACATAGTCAGTTAACATGCATGGGCCTTCCGTTCATGGGATTCATAAAGTTTCACATGGTTTTGAGATAATTTGAGCGTGGAGACTTTAAATACTATTCCTTCCAACTTTCAGGCTATGACTCAACACTTGGTTTTTCGTAATTGCCCACTGACAAGAGGCAGCTAAGGGTGCTTGCTGGAATTACAGACTCCCAGCCCACTTCCCTTGGAAGGCTTATTCTGTAGGTATGGTGGGACTCTGGGGGTCCTTATTATTGGGCAAGTGTGAGAAACACTCTGTTCTCTGCTCTTAACCTTGGCTGAATATTGGAATCGTTTGGAGAGCTTTAAAAAATTCTACTGATCATGGGTCTCACCCACAGAGATCCTGGCTTAGTGTAGGTGGCCTGGGCATTTGGATTTTTTGAAGCTTCTGGGTGATTCTAATGCATAGCCAGGGCTGAGAACCACTGCCCTGAATGAAACAACAGCCAGCTAACTGTAGACCATCTGAAAGCAATATCTAACTTTCCCATCAGGATATACAAAGTGCTTTTATATGCATGTGTCTTATTTGAAAGCTTGACAACTTGGTGAGGTGGGTAGAGTTGATATTATCTCTCTTTTAATGACAAACAAATTTAAGCTCAGAGAGATGAAGTAGCTTGATTGAGGTCCTACACTGAGCAAGATTCTAGAATTGTGAGGTTTGTCTTAGGTACTCTGCTACTGTACCTCTCTATATACCTCTTCCTCTTACCAGCTCTCCAGCTTTTTCACCCTCCTTTAAAACCAAAATCAAAACCAAAACACAACTCTTGTTTGCTTAGAGCTTCTCTTACATCAGAATTGTTATTAGTAATAATACTAATAAAAACAGCAGCAGCTCACAACAGGCCCTTTCTATACATTTGTGCTATGCGATCTGCATACACTATCTTAATTGCTCAAGGACTCTGTGAGGTAGGTTACGTCCCCATTTTACAGGTGAGGAAACTGAGGCTTAGAGAGTAAGTGACTTGTCAAATGTCACATTGCTATGCAACGCTCTTACTTTATCTAAATCTCTTCTCATTTCCCTTTCAATCAACCAAATTTTAGCAAGTTGCAGAGATGAAAGAATCTGGTAAAGTATTTCAGAATAAGGTATCATTGATGATTCCAGCTTCTCTGAATTGTATTATCACTCCAATATGGGGATTGGATTTTTTAAAAAACTTTTAGAGCCAGCCATTGAAATGCATGAGTATCTAGCACTTAAATGGTTCAATTGGAGAATCATGGGTTGTTAATTCTGAACTAACCCTGCCTCCCTAGGGACAGTCATAGTACACTGAATTAAGTCCTATATCTGGCATCAGAAGGCTTGGGCCTGGGTCCCAAATGTTTTATATTAGCTGTGGGATTTGGGGCCAATCACATCCAGGACAAGGCTTAATGTTTTGAGTGAATGAGGCCAAGTTGGAACATTAATCAATGTTCTCATATCTATTTTTCTAAGGTTTTCAGAATACTAAACTTATTTTTTGTTATTTCAGTATTCAGAGCTCAAAGTAAATCAAGTCAAGAATCTGGGCTCTAGAGGTTCAAGAGGTAACAGGAGCCCCTTGGTTACTTATATGAACTCTTTATGGAAATTTGGCATCACTTTATGATGCTATGAAGATGGAGAAAAATGTAAAAGAACAGAATTTCTTTAATCCTCCAATTTCCAAGATTGTCATTTGGTGTGGAAATCCTAGTTCCTTTCATGCAAAATGGAGGTTCTATAAAGACTGAGGGGGAATTATTCTTTTGTATATACTACAAAGAAAATAATGGCTACTAAAGCTTAAACTTACAATGTATCACATTATACATAAATCTTGATATATTCAACAAATATGCACTGAGCACTTAGTGTGTGCTACACACTGGGAACACGATGACAACCAAGGTTTCTACCCCGACAAAGCATACGTTTTAGATGGGCACGCAAACAAAGGACAAGTACAAAGACAGATTAGTAAAACAATAACTGTAGGATTTTAAAAAAGAAACCAACAGGGAGCTCAGATAGAGACTTCTGGGAGAAGGTCCCTACTTCGGATATGGCAGGCAGGAGGAGGTGGCATTTCAGCTGGAAGATTATGAAGAAGCCAGCTAGTCTGAGTGTGGGAAGAACAGCATCACAGGCAAAGAGATTTGTAAATGCAAAGTCCCTGCGGTGGGGAAAAAGGTTGGTGTAATTGAGAAACTGGAAAATGTCAAGTATGATTGGAGGGTGCAAGGTGTGGGAGAGAGGGCACATGTGAGGCCACAAGCTTCTGGCTGGGCCAGGTCACACAGCACTCATGGGCACAGTATGGATTTCAGTTGACATACAACAACAAGCCATTGAAGAATTTTAAGCAGAGAAGCAACGCAATCTTATCCATGCCTTAATTCCTATGTTGTGTGGAGAAAGGATTGGAGGATGTTGAAGACAATAATGACCTTTCTCTTCCCAAGCAATACTTTTTAGAAAAAGCAGAAGTTATAATCTGCTTGTATTTTTAAAGCAATCTTCTTTGAACCTAATCCTTCATATTTCAGTAGGAATAATAGTTGCTCTACACTCACAATTGAGACAGAGATATGTATATACAGACCATCAAGCTTTAACCTGCCCAGCTGAGGACAGGAATGCATTTCACAACCCTTTTTTTTTTTTTTTTGGTCAAAATGAAAGATAACAGAGTCCTTTCAAATCACTGTCAGTGAAATACATGTCTCAGGTCTCCCTTTCATGAGAGAAAGGTGCTGTGTTGAATGTGAGCAAGATCCAGCCACATGTGACCACATTAATCCCAGGTGGAGCACTAGGAACTCTCTGAGTCCTCGTTTTGGACAGGTGACAGTAAACAAAAGGCGAAGGATAAATGATTACCATACATGGGTTACTTCCCATTATGATAGTAGCACTCTTAGCATCCCTGATATACATAAAAGTTAAAACATGCAAATTTTGCCTGAGCCAGGTCAGAAATGAATCCTCCATCCTCATGGAGTCCTCTATTTCCACCAGCTAGACGGGGCAGGAAAACAGTAACGCTCTGCATAAGGTAGAGTCGAACATGTCCAGATGGGAATGGACAACTGACATACTTTTATAGCTCTGAAAGTCAAACTCTCTTTACCCAGTGATAGTTTCCTTTCCAGGTCTCAGTTCAATGAAAGCATATTCCTATGGCTAAGTTATGAACTCCAAAAATGGGGCTTGTAATGGAAATGTGGACAGACGCCTCACTGCAGCTGCGCTACTGGGCACCGCTCTAGTCGTCAGTTTTAATGAGAGCTGTTAATATCACCTCCATCAGAACGGTTGCCCTGGGCTGGCTTTCTGGGCTGTGCACAGGTGTTCTTGGCCAAAAATGTAATGTAGGTTATTACATTATCAATGAGGCACAGATGTGCTTTCTGTCTGAACTCAAGGTGGTGTTCCTGCCAAGTGCATAACTCTTTCCGTGGGCCCAGGTCTCTCTGTATCAAAATGCTGTTCTAGCTCAGTGAACCTGAGAACTGCCTTCTGCTTCCCCAGGACATGAGTTTAGAAAAACGTGTTCAAGAATGCAAGAAGGCTGGGCTCTCAAAAGGCAGGCACAGGTTTTCTTAAGAACGTCAAACTCATCCTGCCACCTTCTGCATTTTCCGTGAAAGCTTCAGTCACGGCATACTCATCTATTGATCCATCAGGTTTTTCTTGGGCATCTTTCCTGTGCCAGGTACCCCAGAGGAGTCAAGGATGATCATGCCAAGGAATCTTCCCCCAGGTGCCCTGCAATGATTTCTGCTGTTTCTGCTCTTCCAACTTCTTCAGAATCGTCTCTCAAACCTTGAGTCTCCATTGCCTCTCCCTAAGGGTCTAGTCCTAACATCATGGTGTTTTTCTAGTGTTGGATGTTTACCTGAATTTACAACCCTGGCATCTCCTTTACCCTAAGCTTGAATTCACCATTCGTTGAGCTTTTTGTTATTCAACTTGGTCCCTGGGATCTAGTAAACTTGAAGCTGCTTTTTTCCTTAAATCCGGCAGCTGCAGGTCCTGCACTTAACCCAGCGGCCTGATTTGGCCCCACCAAACCAGTGTGGATGCCCTGGATCTGACAATCGGATTGGAAATACACCCAAGGGGCCACTGCTGCTGCAGCACTGCACCTGCCTGGGTCCTCAATGCAAAGTCACCTGTTAGGGATGGAATGAAAATGAGGGAAAATGGGTTCTCCTCAGCATGAGGAAGCAGTCGAGAATCGATCTTGACTTTGAGAATGACATTGCTTTGTTGTGCAGGGAAATTTACCCCTTATACAGAATCTAAACGGTGAGAAGAAAGTTAGCACACTGGCCACAATGCCTCCTACTGTCATTTCAGTTTTAAGCTCAGAGGTAAACAGACACAAGTAAGACACTGCGAAACATACGTGTGCACGTGTGTAGTTTGTGTGTGAGCTTGGAAAAGCGTGTGGTGTGTTCATGGGCATCTGAGAGCACCAAGCCGGGATAAATGATTACCATATATGGGTTACTTCCCATTATGATAGTAGAAAACAAGAGAAAGACACAGTCAGGACATAGGTCATTCAATGCTTTCATCCTTTTGCTCATTGTAGACCTGTGGACTGTTAACCAAAGAGGACAGAAAGATCCTGAAGATAAGTGGGTATTCACTTCCACTCCTTCCTGCCTTCCCACCCCCTGCCATGCCTGATTTCAGTATTTCTGTTCCTTTCCCACTCCCCGTTTGACTGATGGTTTGGTAGTGGCAGCATGAAGGGGTGGTTGGTGGCATTAACCCCGTTGTCTGTCCTTCCTCCAACCCCCACCCTGCTGAGACGTGATTGTTGCTGGGGAGCACAGACATCATTCCTACAGCTTGCCTCGGAGCCCCAAAGATCTGGCCCAGCAGCGGCAGGACCCTGGTGGTGCTGTGGCAGTTCCACATGGCTGGCCTCATTATGAAGTGAATCTCTTGACAGGCAATTTGCTTCCACCACCTGTATCTAGGAATCCTTTGCTGAGGACGTGAAACTCATCCAGTCCCCTCTCCTCCCAGGTTTAGCTTCCACTTGCCATACATTGCCCTGTTTGCATTTCCATTTGGTGCTTGGAATATTCTGATCACCTCTCCTTTCTCCTAGGCAGATAGGCATTGTTTTGGAAGTGGGAAGAAGGCAAAAACATAAGGGACCCAAAGGATCATAACAGGTAGTAAATGTCAAACTGATGTGCTTCTGACTCAGGAAGACTTCGGTGGTGCAGCAAATCCCTCCAATGGGGATCTGGGTTTGGATGAAATACAGAAACGGGAAGGCTGGCTTTCTCTCCAGGGATTTATCATGGACTTTCTGTTGTCAAACACCAGGTGGAAATATTCCCGATGATTATTTCAGTGGTAGAAAATTTGGACAGTACATTAGTATTTAAAAAGCCATTCTAGGAGATTTACCAAATATGCAGATTCAAAATGAGGAACAGAAGAAACTGATTAATGTTATTATATTTATATATAAAATGCATAGTCTGTGTTATAAGGTTTTTTGGGGGACAACTCTTAGATGATTAATGTGAAAATTTAAGTGACACTTAAGTGTTTTGATTTAAAATAGAAATACTTTCCAACAAATATTTCATAATAGAAAAATTAAACTTCTTCAAATTTCATGAAGATTGAAAGGAACATTATGAAAACAGTCTCTTTTGATCTCTGTTCTTTCAGTGTTTTCAAAATATTCTGTATTTCAAATATGTAAGCACATTATTTTAAAGTTGGATGAAAGAAAAATATTGGTTTTGAAATATGCTATTTTGATTAGAAATAAAAACAAGGAAAGAATCATTTAAAAAGCCAAGCTTTCCAGTGCTTTTAAAAGGTGTTAAAATGATGAAACATGCCTTGGTCTTTAAAAGACCTTATCCTCCCAACAAAAGTCTCCCCCCAGCAGATAAGGCTTAGCTCATTCTTATTGTAAGGAGCAGCCTCTGTGGGATCCAAGCCCAAATTTTTGCCAGACATTTCTTCTTCTTCATCAGTCTTGTAACTCATTTATGCAACAAATAAAAATATATTAAGTTATGTATATTCTGGGTTCTGCAGGTACACTGATGAGCAAAACAGACCTAGCCCTGCCTTCATGGAGCACACAGTGACAGGAAGTGAAACAAGCAACAGCCATGGAACCAGGGCTGAGATGGGCCAAAGACTGAGTGTTATTTATTCACGAGGACTGTCATGGGAGCAGCTCACCTACCCATGAGAATTGGTAAGGATGGTAGGGGGGTGGAGGCCATTTGCCCTTGCTTTGAAAGAAGAATTCAAGAGCAATGTCTGGATTTCCTCTCTCTCTGCCCATATAGTTTATTTAAAGTCTGAGGTCAGTTTATACTATTGGCAATGGCAACCCTGCCCTTTCATAGAACTTTAGCTTAGTCCTAGACACACACACCCTGAGCGTGAGGATTAACTGGTTCTGTTTTGACTTCCTTAACTGTAGGCAATGGTCTTGGATCATTCCAAATGCTCCTGGAATGGGAGTTGCCCCCTTTTGGGCAGGGATATCTGCACTGCATCCCTTACAGACAAGGATCTTTTTTTTTTGTCTTTTGTCTTTTTCCGTGTCCGGCAATGGATCGCAACCCTCAGTGTTGCCCCCGTACCAGACCGGGGACCGGCAACAGGATTGCAACCCTCGGTGTTGCTCCCGCACCTCGCTCAGCCAGCGAGCGGGAACCGGTCTGTATGTGGGATCCGAACCCTCGGGCAGGAGCGCC
>NW_007728277.1:193214-200982 GCF_000696425.1 Galeopterus variegatus | reverse complement strand
CGGGAACCGGTCTGTATGTGGGATCCGAACCCTCGGGCAGGAGCGCCGCCGCGCTTCCCAAGTGGCGCACTATCCAGTGCGCCACCGGGCCGGCCCCAGACAACGATCTTTGAGTGCCATCCAGTCATAAAAAATACATGGCCAAGGTAACAGAGGTGAATAGAAAGCAGGAAAAATAGTGGGCCGTTTGCACTGGGATGTGGTAACAATGAAATGAGTAAACATTTAATTTTGTTTATTGAGGTCAACGTGAAAGCTGTTGAATCTCTTATAACAACTTTCCAGACATTTGATGCATGACTTTTTGAAACACCTCAAGTTGAGCCTGTGTTCTGAAATGTCAGAATGTTCCAGGCTGGTAAGCATTCAACTTGTATGGAGGTCTTCCTTTGTGCAGAACTCTGTGAAGTGCAGCTAAAATGTATAAGGGGAACGAAAGAGAATAAAATGAAAACCGCGGAAGCTGTGAGTCAGTAGACAGTGAAAACAATCTGAAAAGGCTTTCTGGTTTTGGTTGATTACAGACTTAATCTATAGCCAAGGGGAAGAAGCCCACTCATTCTTTCTATTTGTGCCTTATTTTTAAGGTCCCCTCCTCAATGTAAGGGGCTGCTTGGGCAGTAACTTTTGCTTATGGAGTAAAGTAACCCTACAACATTGCAAGTTTGAGGAAGCTGTTTGGTTTTTGGACCCAGGCAGGGATTCACTAACATTTGAGGCCAGGAGACCTTCAGACAGGGCCTGAAAGGCACATGAACACTCTCAAGCCACAACTCCTGTTTCTTTTTCCATTTATCTCTGATAAGGGTGCACTGGCAAGATAAAGTATGGAGAAGTCATGTGACGTAGAGAGTAAGAGCATAGGCTTTGCAGTCCCAAGGTTTAAATCATGGCTCCACAACTATTGCCTCTGTGACTTTGGGCAAGTCACTTAACCTCTGTGGGCCTCAGTTTCCACATCTGTAAAAAGGGGGTAATAATATCTACTCAGGGGTTTATTGTGAGGATTAAATGAGATAATGAATACAAATTGCTTAGTGCAGGGCCTAGTCCAGAAATGTTAAATAAATATTAAGCTATTATTATTGATAATTATGTCAACTCTGGAAAAACCAATGTTTTAGTTAGGATTCTTTAAGTTGAAAAAACTAGGAATATAGCTCTGAAAATATTTCAGTCTAGCACAAGCAGGAAGTTATGTGCATTCCAACAAGTTAAAAATGAGAAAGCCAAGTACTCATTTATGCATTTCTTTAACAAATGTCTGTGGAGTTTTTTCTGTGTGCTTGGCAGTGGGCAAGAAACGGAAGTGCAGATATAACAGTAACAGTGCCCCTCTTCCAGGATCTTGAAGTCCAGTGGAGCAGATCAGTAAGGAAACGAACAATGACAATATAGCATATGTGCTTAATAAATGCAGTTTGGCAGACCTACGCTTTGAAAACCCAGAGCTCGTGAGAGAAGCATACCGAAAGGATTACATGCTCCCTAAAGTCTAACATTCTCATTCTAAAGGAATGGAAGGGGGAAGTCAGGAACACATGAGGGATCACTTCAGACCCAGCCTCAGACTCTGCTGAGTTCCAGTCTCAGGAGCTCTCTTCTCCCCAGGCTGGGATGTCATTCCTTGCTCTCAAATATGAGTGCTGGCCTTGGACAGGAGTTTAAGGAGCTCTAGGCCAACCCTGTGCTACTCAGGTTCAAGCCAAGTGTGCAGCGAGAGAATCCCTAACCATGGGCCACAGATCCGATACCTGCCTTTCTGCCCAGAGCTTCTTAATGTGTGAGGTTTAAGATCAGAACTGGGCTCTTTTTTCCTTGCACGTATTAAAGACCCTAGTCCTGGCTCTGAGCTCCATGTTTTCGGGTGGAATCCTGCTACCTCCTAAAGACTGCCCTGATGACTTCTCTTGTCTCTTAGGCCTTTTTTTTTTTAAAATGTGATTCACTCATTTAAAGTGTACAATTCAATGGCTTTTAGCATATTCACAGAGATATGCAACCATCATCACAATCAGCTCCAGAACATTTTTGCCACCCAAAAAGAAACCTACACATCCCATAGCTGTCACATCCTCATCCTCACATCTCCCCAAACCTGGAAACCTCTAATCTACCCTTTATCTCTATAGATTTGCCTGTTGTGAACATTTCATATAAGTGGATTTTATAGACTGAATTGTGTCTCCCCACAAAATTAATATTTTGAAGCCTTAAATCTTAATGTGACTTGATTTGGAGATGGGCCTTTAAGGAGGTAATTAAGGCTAAATGCGGTCCTAAGGGGGGCCCTAATGCAATGAGACCGGTGTCCTCATAAGAAAAGGAAGAGATACCAGGAGTATGTGCACACAGAGAAAAGTATGTGAGGTCACAGGGAGAAGACAGCAATCTGCAAGCCAAGGAGATAGGCCTCAAGAGAAACCAAAGCTGTCAACACTGTGATCTTGAATTTCCAGCCTCCAGAACGATGAGAAAATAAATTTCTGTTGCTTAAGCCACCCAGTTTGTGGTATTTTATTATGGCAGGCTGTTATGAACCAAATGCTTGTATCCCCTCAAAATTCACATGTTGAAGTCCTAACCCCCAGTGTGGCTGTATTTGGAGATGGGGGTCTTTAAGAAAGTAATTAAGGTTAAATGAGGTCATAAGAGTGGGGCTCTGATCTGATAGGATTAGTGTTCTTATAAGAAAAGACACCAGAGAACACCCTCTCTCTCTCTGTCTCTCTGCCTCTTTTGATCTCTCTGTCTCTCTCTCTCTCTCTCTCTCTCTCTCTCTTTCTCTCTGTGTGAGAGCACAGAGGAAAGGCCATGTGAGGACACAGCGAGAAGGTGGCTGTCTGCAAGTCAGGAAGAGAGGCCTCACCAGAAACTGAAATTGCCAGCACCTTGATCACAGACTTCTATCCTTTAGAACTGTGAGAAAAATAAATGTCTATTGTCTAAGCCAGCCAGTCTGCAGTATTCTGTTTTGGCAGCCCTAGCAGTCTAATATAGTGAACTCATATGATATGTGGCCTTTTGCATCTGGCTTCTTTCACTTAGCATATTGTTTTCAAGATTTAATCCATTTTGGAGCATGTATAATACTTCATTACTCTTTACTGACAAATAATATTCCATTGTATAAAGATACCTCATTGTGTTTATCCATTCATCATTTGAAGGACATTTGGGTTCTTTCCAGCTTTGGGCTAGAGTGAATAATCCTGCTATGAACAGTCATGTGCAAGTATTTGAGTGGACACGTTTTCGTTTGTCTTGGGTATATATCTAGGAGTGGAGTTTCTGGGTCATATGAAAACTCTGTAGATAACCTTTGAGGAACCGCCAAACTCTTTTCTGAAGTGGCTGCACCATTTTACATTTTCACCAGCAGTGAGCAAGGGTTGTGGTTTCTCCACAGCCTAACAAGACAACAAACCCTTGTTACTGCCTGTCTTCTTTATCACAGCCATCCTAGTGTGTGTGAAGCGACATCTCATTGTGGTTTTGATTTGCACTTCCCCAATAACTCGTGATGTTGAACATCTTTTCATGTACTTATTGGCCATTCATATATCTTCTCTGGTGAAATGTTTATTCAGATCCTTTGCCCATTTTTTAATTGGTAATTAATTTTTAATGTGTTTTATTATTGACTTGTTATTCTTCATGTAGTCTAAATACAGGTTTCTTTCAGTCATATAACTTGTAAAAAATTTGTCCTATTCTACAGGCTCTGTTTTCATTTTCTTGGCGGTGTCCTTTGAAGCACAACCATTTTGATTTTGATGAAGTCAATTTAATCAAATTTTTTGTTGTTGCTACTTTTGGTGTCATTGCTAAGAAATGATGGCTAAATCTGAGGTCACAAAGATTTATTCACATGTTTTCTTCTAATAGTTCTATGATTTTCTCACACTTAGATCTTTGAATTAGTTTTTTGTGTATGGTGAAAGGTAAGTGTCCAGCTTCATTTTTCTGCATATGGATATTCAGTTATGCTAGCATTATTTGTTGAAAACATTATTCATTCCCCAATTGAATTGTCTTGGCATTATTGACGCAAATCAATTGACCATAAATGTAAGGGTTTATTTCTGGGCTGTCAATTCTATTTTGTTGATCTATATGTCTGTCTTTATGCCAGTACCACACTGTCTTCTTCTTTTTTTCTTTTTTAATTGATGCATGATAGATTATACAAATTTTGGGGGAACAATGTTGACTACCATCAACTGTGTACAACATGTGTTGATCAAATCAACATTATTAGTATGTTCTTTATTACAAATCATAGTTATCATTTATGCCCTTTACCCAATCTCTCCTCACCCCTCTCTCTCTCCATGCTGTTTTGGTTACAAGAGCTTTGCAGTATAATTTGAAGTTGGATAGTGTTATGCTTCTGGCCTTATTTTTTTGCTCAGGATTGCTTTGGGCTATTCATGCTCTTTTGTTGTTCCATATGGATGAAGTTTTGAAATTGAAAGTGTGAGTTCTCTAGTTTTGTTCTTTTTTTTTCAGGATTGTTTTGGCTACTCTGTGTCCCTCGAAGCCCCCTAGACTTTTAAAGGACCAGCTCTCTCTGGTTCCTGTGGCCACGATCTGTCTGCAGGCTGTGGCATTTGAGGTTGATCTGCACACATGTGCCAAGGCTACCACATGGGCTGGTCACCGTATGCCTCAGCATTACCCAGTCTACCTGAGTAGATTTTTTCTAGCCTCTAGAGTTGGATCTTGAGAATCTGAATTCCTAATGGGTACCTTGTGGGGGAGGAGATGCAATTCTAAGCCCAGCTCTAATGGTGTTTCAAATAGAGTTGATGTATCAGGGCTTATGGCTCACTATGGAATCCCAAGAGTTAATTAGCTTTCATGGACAGATTGTCAGTGTAGCTGTGTCATGGCTGTTGTTTTTAAATTACAAATATAATATAGTCACAGCCTAAGAAAAATGGCAAGCAGAAAAAAATTCACTGTAATTAGAATTCTCTTGTTATAGGTAATAATGTAATTACCAATTATCTAATGCATTACTGTAGATAGGCTCTGTTTTCATTGTAGAAAGAAGTTTTTTGTATTATTTTTGGAATTTAATTTGAATTGAGAATTCTACTGGGGATTTTTTGGTATCTATTATTTCTCTTAAGTTTTGAGAGGCCAGACACATTTTTGGAGGCATAATCAAGCAAAATCACACTTTGGGCCTAGAAAGAGTTCATTTCTTCACAAGGGTGCATTCATAGGAATGTCTTCACCTGGGTTAGTTTTTCTTTATATTGCACTTTTTACTCTCTAAGAGGATATGTGCATTTACAAATGCATCATCTTATCCTTATAATGATTCTTAGCAATAGCTACAGATGTTTAGATTAAATCAGTTTGGCTTCCTACCCATATGAATAGAACGTGACATTCCATTCATTGAAACCTGGGTTCTGGCCATCATTATGCTCAGATTTTCTTCAGGTTGACCAGCAAGGGGCACTAAAGCACAGCATCTCTTTTCCTGTTTCCTCCCAGCAACAGCAGACGTTTCAGTGAGCAAGTAATTGGGCAAGAATCTGGAAACCATGCACTCTTATGGTCAGATAAAAAAATGGTGGTAGTCTGTTTGATATTTTCCAAGGGTATTGATATTTTTTAAATTAGAAAAATTCTGATTGGGCAAAAAGTCAGCAAAATAATTTCAAATGCAGAATCTCTCTTGTTTGCAAGCCATAATTCTCCTGTCTAGTCAATACTATTAGGTAAACCGGCAGAATCCTGTCATTGCTTTTCTGTGAATTACTGCATTTTTTTCCATCCAGAAAACATAATGGCTTAGCCACATAACGAGTTCCTAAAAGGATGAACTACTTGATATTGTGATGACAAGCAATTATTATAGAGACCTACTGGCTGATTTTCTTTTCTCCCCTTTAAATTTTTCCTGCCTATTTATTTCTATCAGCTACTATGGACGAGTCTTTTATTGTTTCAAATAAAGGATGCAATCTATATGCCAGGCACACATTATGAATAATTCCTTGTCATAACAAGGCACAAATGTCCTTCAGAGACAGGCGCAAAGTTATTGAAGCTGTTTAGTATTTGGTAATGAGCTTGCTTGCTTTCTTTTATTTTTAACTTTTATTCATGCTTATTCACTCCAAGGTACTGGAACACTAAGAGTGACAGAATTTAATAATTAGTCCATCCTACTGGAAGCAAATACCCATTATGGTTTCTAATCCTAAATCAAAGAACTAGTTTTCTGGAAGTTCTGTCTACTTATCAATATTATAGAAATGTATGTAAAGGTAATTAATTCAATGTTAATGTCCAATTACAGGCCAATGAATGATATTTTGAGTAACATTTCATTTTTTTTCAAAGTAGTTTTCTTTTGAGACTTTTGGGGGCCTTGTTGTTTGCAGCACATGAGAATCGTGTATTAAAATGTATCACATACTTCCTCATTCGTCTCATTACACCCTTCTCTCAAATACAATCCTAAACCTCAAATGGCTGATTACTTAAGAACCCTTAAGAAGTCTTAGCTAAATGATGGATAGCTCAGAGTATGATTTCTAATATTTGTCTCTCTGCTAGCCAGAATTAGAAATTGGAGGTTGCCAGTGCAAAGATTTTTAGGGGCTGAGGCAGATATCCGAGTGAGATGAAAAAAATAGAAGAAGAGAAAGGAGAGACAATGATTTCACGTGTTCTGGACAACCCTGAGGGTGTTCTGTCTTAGCTGCTTGAGATGATTCTGATATGCCCAGGTGTGCATCTTCTCATTCCCTAGGTTTTTCTTCCCTCTGACCCCAGGGAGATGGATACAGAGACCATAAATGACTGGCCTGATTAAGAGCACAGGCCTGGAGTTTGTTGAGTTCATATTCGGGCTGTCTGACTTTGGGCCAGTTAGGTAACTTATCTCAGCCTCATCTAATTCTTCTGTACCGTGAAGATTCATTTGCTCATTTAACAAATATTTATCAAGTGCCTGCTATATTCCAGGGACCATCCTAAGCACATATGTTTGTTCCAGGGATCAAATGAAAGAATGAATGTAAAGCACTTGGAACTGTGACCAAAAGTAATGGTCATTATTATCTATTGAGAATCTTTGTGCATAGACACTATGCTGTATACTTTGGGCAATTACTTAACTTCTGTCTGCCTCAGTTTCCCTCATTTGCAAAGAGATTCTTACCTTATATGGCTCTTGTGAGGTTTAAGTGAGGTAAAATATGTAAAGTACTCAGAACTGTGTCCAGCACATAATAAGTGTTTGCTATCATTACCTCAGTTTCACAGTAAAAACTTGGAAAGGTCAATGTTCTCATCACTTTAAAGATGAGTTAACTGAGGGCTTAGGGAAGTAAGGACA
Organism: Galeopterus variegatus; assembly: GCF_000696425.1. Classification (NCBI taxonomy): domain Eukaryota; kingdom Metazoa; phylum Chordata; class Mammalia; order Dermoptera; family Cynocephalidae; genus Galeopterus; species Galeopterus variegatus. The sequence continues at coordinate 193,616 of NW_007728277.1, read as the reverse complement.
TTGGTCAAGAAATGGCTGGTAAGCTGCAGTACCCCTATCTGTCTGGATCCAAAATCTATGCTTTTCACACTGCATTTTGGTGCCTCCTAGAAGCTCTGAATGCCCTGCTTGAGATCACAGTGACCATTTACAGATGAGCTCTTTTGTAGCTCTGAAATGCTACTTCCCAGTTCCTCCAGGTCTCACCTGTCGGTTCAGATGTGCATGTGTGCATGCACACACACACACACACACACGCACACACTCACAGCTACAGTCTTTGCAGTTCACGTTCATTCTGATGAGCAGCTTCTCTCCTGATGGCGATTATACTGACATTCATACGTTTAGCAAAGTTGACATCCAGGGCTCTAGGACCTGTATACTTTTTTTTTTTTTTTTTTTTTTTTTTTTTTTTTTTCC
>NW_007728277.1:182653-192214 GCF_000696425.1 Galeopterus variegatus | reverse complement strand
GCAACCCTCAGTGTTGCCCCCGTACCGGACCGGGGACCAGCAACGGGATCGCAACCCTCGGTGCTGCTCCCACGCCTCGCTCAGCCAGTGAGCAGGAACCGTCTGTATGTGGGATCTGAACCCTCGGGCGGGAGCGCCGCCGCACTTCCTAAGCGGCGCACTATCCAGTGCGCCACCGGGCCGGCCCAAGGACCTGTATACTTTTTGTTAGACAATAAATAAAGCATGTAAATTTATTTTTTCAATCTGTGAGCCTTCTCAGGGAGACAGCTATTTTGCTGACTTGCTTAATCATTCATTCATTCACTGATTCATTCATTCTGTCATTCTGTTATTAGTTATGCATCAAACATTCATTGCAGCCAGGCCCTGTACTAGGTAAATTGTTAAATTTTTATGAACACACACAATGTTTTCTCAGTATGTAAAACATTGAATTCTAATAGTATATCTTGTATAAATTAGTTTAAAAGGACAGAATGTAGCAAAAGAGAATGTTTGTTTGCATGTAACATCCCTAATGGTTGCCACTGACTGTCAGAAGATAGTTCTATCAACACTTCGCAGCTTAAAGCAGCAGCAGACTTTCTCACGGTGTCCTTTGTATATCTTCCCCTTGGGAAACACACAGCTTCAAATTATATGGAGATGCTTTAGTGCCAAATGGATTTCCTTCTGAGACTTGTGGGGAAAAGTGACTTCTTTCAAAAACTATTCTTTTTGACTTGATGAAGTTGAAAATGTTGCAAATGTTCCAAAGGGCAACATTACACCAAGCCGATGGTGAATTTGTGGAAAATTAAGTTCCATAGTCAAATATAGCAATTGCTTCTTTTTAAAAAAATACAAGAACAGTGTCCTCCAGTCCCCCAAATGTACCTAAATCAGGAGGGAGTAGATTTTGAAGACTTGCACCCTTATGGCATGAATTCTAAATTCTGTGCCCCCAAGGAGCTCTTGGTCATTAAACTCCTATTCTTCCTACTTTTCATAGTATGTCAACTTTTCCCTGGGGAAAGCTTTGTATTGGCTCTTGGATTAAAGCAATGAACAAACAAACAAGAAAATACCTTTATTGCTTCTCTCCGAATTATTTAAAAACTTGTGCTGTGACTGTTGCTGATTGCTACCCTCACTGGGCTTCTTCATTAAGGCTTCTTGTTGGGAGTGCCCTACAAGGTAGTATTGCTTAAAATATAAAGGCATCACTCAGCTTCATTATTTGGCAATTCAGAAGATTGTAAAAGGAATTTTAAGTAGTTTCTGACTTGTACTAATTTATCAGTATTTAGGGGTTCCCATGAAGTTTCCATCAAGAACTTGAAATAAGAGATTAACATTGAGAGTTAAATGGCGAAATCAATACGTAACGCGTTACATCAGAGATACAAACAAAGTGCTTTAGAAAGAGGGACCTGTTAAAAAAATATTTACCAGTCAGCACTGCTGTAGTTTGAATGTTTAACCCCCTCTGAAGCGCATGTTGAAACTTAATTCCCAATATAACAGTATTAAGAGGTGGGGCCTTTAAGAGGATTCGGGGAGGTATAGGCTTTCTCATGGAGATATCAGGATGGCCAGGGTGGTTGCACTTTATCAACTAATATGAAAGTATTTCCATAATTTAACAATGGGTTTCAGAGGTGGATTTTCTATTAAATGCATGGGTCCCCACTTGCATGGGAACCTTTTAAATATACGTTAACTTTTATACCCAAGTGTTACTCATAAAGGCTTACTGTTTCTTTAAGAGGTCCCACAAATTTGTATAAGATTTAGGCCCCCACAAAACCAATTTATACCCCCAATATGGCCATAACTGTGCATACCAGCTCAGTATCAGCCCAGCCAAGAAGGCTGGATGGCAACTATCGAAGGCAACCAGATAAGGGGTTTGGGATGAGCCAACTTTGGCTGTACCTGTGGAGGTGCTCACTGTCCACTGGAGAAGGTGCTCTTGCCCAAAGCTTTGACTTCTCCCATCACAGTGTCCAGTCTACCCATTTTAGGAGAGGGATGTATTGGGCTATCCTAGTCTGGTATCATTATAATTTCTAATGATCTTTCATCAAACATTAATTTCTTCTATTTCATGCTTACCAAGAAGCTTCTGATTATAATTTAGCTCTGCTATGGTGTGCTGGCCATTGGACCTAAGGGCCAAGTCCCTTGGGCAGTTCTATTTCTTAGGACAAATTAATAAATTGGGGCCGGCCCCGTGGCTCACTCGGGAGAGTGTGGCGCTGGGAGCGCAGTGGCGCTCCCGCTGTGGGTTCGGATCCTATATAGGGATGGCCGGTGCGCTCACTGGCTGAGCGTGGTGTGGGCGACACCAAGCCAAGGGTTGTGATCCCCTTACCGGTCACAAAACAAAACAAAACAAAACAAAAACACAAATTAATAAATTGGCATTCTAGTTTATTATTAATGATTCTAATTACTTGGCTAATGTGAGTCCACTTCTAAGAGACTGTCTGTGCTAAGGTTTCTGAGTCTGTGAAGCTAGAATGTGGATCATAGCAGACTGACTAAAATAAACCTGTCTCCAGGGACAGATATTGCATTGCATTGTCCTTGACCTTCTCCCTTATTTTCAGCAGTACTTTATTGGGACTATTTATTTGTCTCCTCATTAGATTGTAAACTTCTTGAGAGCTGGGGCCATCTGCATTCCAAACACTTAGTACAATGCATAGCACACAATAAGGGCTCAATAAATATTTAGTGAAAAAGTAAATGGAATAATAAAAAGTATGTGATATTCTTTGGATACTAATAAACTAGTAGCAATGCAAACTTTTAGTTAAATTTCAAATCGTTTCATTTTTAAACAAATTTACTTTTTCATTACAAAAGTATTCATAATACGTTGGAGGCTGAAGATCTTTCATCTGTTTATAAGTACATCAGATATATTATGAACCTGACCATGACTGATATATAGTAATCTCTTCCTTAAAATATTTTCTTTTTCACTACAGACTAGTCTCTTTATTGGTTTATGTCTATCAGATCTGCAAATATTAAGGGAGATTGGGAATATTTTTGTTCTTGGTACTAAAAGCTAGTAATAAGGAGCTAGTCGAATCAAGAATAAACCAGTGCTGGGATGCAACCCTTTATTGAAGAATGTGTGAAATAACACAGATGAATGGTATCTATGCTACCACAGAGCATTTTCAACACCTGGAAAAATCTACCATTTGTTTTAAAGCACACACCCATGCACATTATCCCACTACATTAAAATCTTCAGGCCGAAGTTGAGAGAAAGAAAAAAATTCTAATGAGAATAGCCTTTTTAAAAAGAAGAACATCCAGAGGAAAATGCATGAACTGAATGATGATTAGAGAAATAATAATGAAAAGATTTCTACTTATTCATAGCTATACAGTCCTATTAGCTCTGGATACGGGTAATTTACGAGTGAGAGAGAGACAGAGAGAGAGAGAGAGTGACAGAGAGAGAGAGAGAGAGAGAGAGAGAGAGAAGTTATAAAATGTGAGCATTTGTGTGTGTGTGTGTGTTGTTAGGGACAAGCAGATTCTTCAAATCTTAATTTTTGTTTTCTCAAACATGACAACAAAGTCAAAACAAAACACTCTATCCTCCTATCACTAACAAGTCTTCTGAAAGAAAAAAAATCTCTCCGGTTGTTATGAATGACATCACCAGTTCTGTCACTTGCCTGACTAAAGAACCCCAGCAGAGACAACCAACAATGTATTTACTACGGGATAATTAATTGCTCTAAGTGAACAATAAAAACATTTCCAAATCAGTAATCACTCCTGTAAGATTGAGCCTTTGTGCTCCCAAGGGTGAGACAGGAAACTGTCTAGCCTCAGGCAGAAATCATCTGGTCAATCTTTCCATCACTTTTCAGTAGCAGCATAGTGATAAACAGTATCCATGCTATAGCACCAAGAACTGGTTTTATCAGCAGCATCTACAACTTAATTACAGGGTACCCGGTGTCACCTTCACTTCCTTGATAGAATTGTGTTTGGGAGAGAAACAATCGTCTGGGACTTGCGTTTGTGTTGAGAAAGAGAGGAGTTAGTGCTATTTGTTTGCATGAGAAGAGAGGAAGTTATCAACCCTGCAGATTCTAAAATTCAAAACCTCAAGAGCTTTTAACATTTCCTCTTTAAGGCATCAAGCAGCTGTTTCTCTTGGGAGGGCTTGTGGAAGCCAACTGAGTTGAACATGGGGTAATGGAATGTGTGCTTGGAAAAGGAATGCTGAGATACAGCTTGTGATTACACACACACATGCATACACACACACAGACACACACACCCCAGTGAGCAGCTCAACTGACGTTCTTTTTCCCTACAGCCAGACAAAGCAAGAATCCACTCTGTCAAGAGGAGTGACCTTTCTCACGTTGCCTCTCCAGGGCCTGTGCTTAGAGGAACCCTGTGGCAAGGAGCACTGCTGTGATCCAGCTGTCTTGAAACAGCAGCCACCACACACACAACCCAGGAGAAACAACAGTGACCTCAGCACAGCAGCTCCTTCTCCAAACTGCCATGTGAATGCATCAGAGTCTTCCCCATTAAAGAAATTGGAGGCTTTTAGTGTGTACCTTAAAAGTTGTTCTATACCACAGTCTTCCTCCCATTAGAGCTGCAAATAGTTCCTCAGCACCTGTGAACCCTGCCTGCTCTCTAAATATATTTGTGACACTTGTATAGTCAGTATTGTCATAACAACCATTTACAATAAAAGAACACCCCGCCACTGGCTGTGTGCACCCATCAGCGTGTGAATATAGTTGTCTTGTTGAAGCCGTGGAAAGGCCATGCCCTGTAAATAAAGCTGGTGTCCTCTGCAGGGTAGGTGGACAGTTTCCAGTATCAAACATGCAGGGAGAACATACATTAGAAGACATGAAACTAAAACTTAGGAGGTGGTTAGGTCTACGATTCCAGGAGTGTCATCATGCTTCCGGGCCCTGAAGGGTAGGAAGGAGGGATGGCCTGGCCACATGGACACAGGCCTAGAGCTGGGAACAGAGGAGATGATCACACTCCATGCGAGGGCATGTGTGCAGTACTATGTCATTCTGTTCTTTTTCCTACCCACAGTCCTTTAGTAAAGTTCTCTTTAAATTTCCCAGCCTAGACTCATAGAGTGCTTTGGGGAATTCAGAGAATGGTCTCAGGTCAGCAGTTGAGAAGAGAATTGCAAGGAGATAGTGTCCCCTGGGGCTGGTGTATTTGTCACAGAAGGGACTCCAAATCTTAGCTAAGTTAGCCCACGGGCCTCCCACATGGTGAGTCTCCCTGCCCTGCCTGATTTGCAGGATCAGGTTTGATTTAACTAAAGAGTGGGAAACCTTGCGTTATTTCTCCAAAACAGAAGGTTGGTTATCTCTCATTTCCACAGTCTTCCCGGTGACTAATGTGTTGATAAAGCTCAAATGTGGTCGTCATGATTGTTCAGAAAGCTACAAGTTAATATCTGCCTTTAAAGCATGATTTCAAGTTTCCTGATCATAGCCAGTTCCAATTCTCCCATACAATCTGCCAACCGAAACATCCTGCTTTCAGGGGGCAGCCACCATATGGGATTTATACCATTAGTAAGGGTAAAAATAGCACATATTGAGTGCCAGCACACTAGAAAACACAGATTTATACAGCTTATAATCACAGCCCATTGTCCTTAAAGAAGAAACTATTTTCCCTCTTTTAGTTTGGGTTAGTCCATAGAGAAAAAAAAAATCCCTTAAAAAATTATATCTAGCTGTAGATGCATGAATGGCATATGGGACTCTGAGGCACCCAGAGTATATCCCACCAAAGAAAAGAAAAGAAATCAGAATACAATGCAATATGTATTTGTTACAGTGCTAGCTACCTTTTTTTGAGAGAAATCCTAATGGGATATTGAGGTCATCCTTTAACCTGTAAATCTGAATGATAAGCCCTCTTTCTGTGAGAGTTATAACGAACATTGAGGGTTGAGAGACAATTGAAAGGGGCTTGAGGACAGATGGACACACAGCACTTGGCCTTGAGAAAGACTTGACACTAGAAATCAGAGTCATTGTTGTTAGGAGAGAAATTCTGAAATCAACTTGGGCATGAAAGTGTTCCCAGGCTAATTCCAAGATACCAAAATACAGAGTCCAAAGACACTCAGAGTCTCATAAAATGTCTTGCCAAGAAAAAATGGAACTTTGCCTTCTTGGCTTCCAAAAAGAGGGTTTTCATCCAGGTTCCCACTGGAATGGAGAAGTCATTCACATATTTTCCCACCCTTTCTGGTCTCTCTGAATCACAACGACTTTATTTTAGCTAGTTATTTACAAAAGGAAAATGGTCCCGTAAAATCAGGCCAAAGACTCATCTTCAGGTTAAAAAAAAAAAAAAAAAAAAAAAAAAGGAGAAGGTTAATAAAAATAGCAGTATCTAATATTGTATGACTACAACTGTGGAACAAAAATTATGTACAGAAAATAACTGACAGTAAATAACACAAAAATGTTAAGGGTGGTTGTCTAATGGAATAAAATAAGCATGCTTTCTATAGTGAAGGTGTTTTCTTTAATAAACAAATAAAATTTGCCCCCCAATCTTATTTAAAATCAAGCCCATGAAAAAAAGATTTCAATTTCCCACAACCACTTGGCACTGCTAGTCAGTTCTCACCATTTGCTTGCTGACTAATGGCATTTAAGTAGCAAGAGCCTAGCTGATTATACTCATTCCTGAATAGTCCTACATTATTTTAACATGTCTATGCATAGGAATAACTAAGGCATCAAGAAACTAAGAAAGGCCACGTTTGATCATTTTGTTTAACTCTTTTTATTAGATTTGAAATCATAAGAAAGACTTAAAGTAATAATCCATGAACGATGTTCTCATGTTCTTCATTTTTGACCCAATTCTCAGTTTATAAATATAATACCTGACATTTATTAAGTGCTTATTGTGTGCCAATAACTGAGGTAATTGCTATAAATGTATGATCTACTTGAATCCTTACAACAGTCATAGGAGGTAGATACTGGAATTAGCCCATGCATAGAGGAGAAGGTTGAGGAGAAGTCAAGTCAACTTCCAAAGATCACACAGCTAGGAAGTATCAGAACAGAAATTTGAACCCCAGCTGCGTGGCTGCCAAACCTACACTCTTAACCATGAAGCTTTACTGTTTTATGAAGCTGTACGATATTGCACTTCCTCCTTCTTTGATGACTATCTAGTGTTCAAAATTCTCTGTTTAAATATTTATACAGAATAAAATATGTACCCTGAGACTTTATGATGGGGATATTTCTATGAATTTCTTAGACACAATTCAAGGGGTCTATAAATCTCAAGTTTTAAAAGCAGGAAGGGATGCCATCTCAAAACTTGTACTTTTGGAAAATTCTAGAAGCGCAACTGTGTTACTTCAGCACTTGTACCTGTCTACTTGTTCAGAGGCATTTGGATTGTTAGAGGTTGTAATACGTACGTAATCTAGCTCTTCAGCTAGGTAAAGTGACTTGCTCTGTGTCTGACAATTAGTGAATGATGTGGCCAGGATGAGAAGACCAGTCTCAGCTCCCATTTCCAGACTCTTCCAACTACTTCTTTATCTTAAGCCCAGGAGCAGATAGAAGAAATCTCTAATGCAGCAACAGAATTTCAATGAGTACCTAGAATCTGAAGGCTCTAATTCCAGTGAATATTTTTTCCCCATGATGGTCTTTAAATATTTTCCAGATTGTTTGGAGCTTGCCAAAAATAGGTCTGTGGAGACTTTGAAATGTTTTGTTTGTAGGACAGAAAAAGAGATAAAAGCATAACTTTAAAAATGGTGACTATGTGGGCAAAAATAATGACATGGGGAATTAAATCCTGCCTAGAGGTCTCAAGCTGATAACTTTTCCTGACCCCAGCAGGAAGATACTTTTCTTTCGTGGGGAGAACAAAATCATTGGCTACACCTTTTCTCTTACTGTGAAGAATATCTCTTCCCTTTATTAGCTCAGGACAGACCAAATGACAGTAAATCCAACCGGGGATTGAAATTTAAAAAATCTTCCTCTTTATCATGTTGTGAAGCCTTTAGCTCCAAGTTGTTGAATACTGTGAGTTGCCCTGGTCCACAGAGGCCTGACACACAGAGAAATGCATATGGTATCAGGAGGCTGTCACCCATCAAAAGCCCCGGGTGTGGGAAAGTATTCCTTCAACTTAGGGAAGGCAGCCCAAACTCTGAAAATTTGACCTCCTTTTGCCAAAGAGCCAGCTACAAGATTCTGGGTTCCATCACTATTATTACAACTGTAAAGGAAAAAAAAAAAAAAAATGACTCAGTTGGAGACCAATGACCTCACCCTAATGACCATGTTCTAATCATTTCTAAAGGAAGCTGCCTTCTGTGTTCCTGCCAACTTGCAAATGAGGCAAATGACATTGGAGCATGATCATATTCATTAGAAATTATTCCATGAAAACACTGAGGATTTGAATTTACCCTACACTTTACCCAGACAACTAAAACTGCATTGCAATCTCAGGCCAAGTGTTGTTCAACACTGTGTTGGGAGAATGATTTAGTTCCAGGTTATGAGCACCTGAGTATTTCCCTTCCTCAGTGACACACTGGTTCAGGTTAAAAAAGAACACAAAACAACAGAAATGCCCTTCCTATCAGGAATAGGAATTACTCAGTGCTGTTGAATGTGTCCCCCAAAGGTTCCTGTATTGTAAACTTAATCCCCACTGTAACAGTGTTAAGAGGGTGGGAAATCCTATTATGGTAATTGAAAGGTGGGGCCTTTAAGAGGTGATTAGATTGTGAGGACTGTACCCTCATGAGTGGAATAATCCATTGATGCTTTAAAGGGTGGTCGTGGGCATGGTTCAGATGGCTTTAAAAGCAGAGCAAGTGAGAAGGTTACTCTCTCTTGCTCAGCTCACCCTGTGTCACTTTTGAGAGTCTCTACCCACAAGAAGGCCCTCACCAGATGTGCCCCCCGGACTTTGGATTTCCAAGCTTCCAAAACTGTAAGAAATAAATTTCATTTCTTTATAAATTATATAATTTTAGATATTATGTTATAAGCAACAGAAATGAACTAATACACTTACTTTAGAACCATTGAATGGTATCTCTCTGATTTAACTCTGCATTTTTTTTTTTTTTTTAAACTTGAGAAAGAACGACACATGGTACAAGCCTTTGGCCTTACTGTAACATGTCAATGTCCTGGGAGACGGAACCAGTGCAGGTTATGTGGAGAAAGCATGAGGACTGGGGCTGGCACTTGAGCTCTGGTTAGGCACGGACACCTGCCATCTCCCATCTGGTGTGCGCATGCGCACTGGTATGTAGCTCAAGGCAGGGAGGAGGCTTGCTGGATGTCTCGTCATTCCCTTTCAGGAGAGAGGCAGAAGAGTGGATAAAGGTAGATTTTTGCAAGTGGGGAAAAGAATGAAGAAGCCCTATTATAGAATAACAATATTTCCTAAAGTCATTTTCATGAACCATTTTTGAGCTGATTTACAGTCATGGCTGAGAGATTGATTAGCAAGGCCCCACTTTAACAG
>NW_007728277.1:178326-182095 GCF_000696425.1 Galeopterus variegatus | reverse complement strand
CTTAGGAAATGCCAACACCCCAAATTACTTAGCCATCACAAGTTCCTAGAGAACAAACAATCCTTACCTTAGACTAAGGAAATACCTATTAAATTTCCTTAGACCAAGGAAATACCTATTAAAGCATATTAGTTAAACAAATATGCTTAGAATCAATGAGCACAAAGCACTACCTCAAATAAGTTGTGAAACTCCTCAAAATAGGGTCCAGTGATAGACTTCGGTAATTCCCATATCCCATGTTGAACTAACCATCTGGCCTGGTGAATTCACAGGCCAGTGAAGAGCTTGGCACTTTGCAGATTCACAGCTTTGGTCTGTGCTCTCATGTGACCTTAACCCCGCCCAGTTTTCTGCAACCTGCCTGCTAATTTGGTCATAGAATGACAGCACTTTCCAGGGTGACTTTTAGGGGCTATTTCTGAGTTGACCCATATTTATTACTCCCCAACTAACTTGGTATAGAGGCTGAGTCAGTAGAAGAGGAATGTTTACACATGTGATAAGGCAGTGGAGTAGACGTATTAAGCAAATATTGATTGAGAACCCACTTTTCTAGTCCTGGAAATACAGCAGTGGGAAAAACTCATAAAAATCCCTTCTCTACAGAATTTACAATTTGGGGTGTGTGTGTGTGTGTGTGTGTGTGTGTGTATAGAATGGGTAAGACATAATGACCAAAATAAGTGGAAAATTTTACGTGGTATATTAGAAGGCAATAAGTACTACGGCAGAAAACTAGGTAAAGGGGATGGGAAGTCTTGAGGTGAGAAGGATAAAATGATAAGAGAAAGTTCAGTGAGAAGGTAACATTTAAGCAAAAACTGGAACAAAAAGTAGGAAGCTTTGAGGTCATTTGGGGAAGAGCATTCCAGGCCCAGCAACAGCAAGTGTAGACTCTGAGCTGGTGCCCACCACCATGATGTCCATTTTTGGGTGCGCCGTTCTCATGGCCCCCTGTGTAAATGGCAACCACTGGCATTGCATGGTGAACCATGTGCATGGGAAACATGGCGGCCCTTCATGAGGCAGGGGCATTCTGGGAACAACATGAAGGCTGGGGAGAGTAGGGGGAAGTCAGAGGGGAAATGCAGGCCCAGGTATTTGTATCCGTCTTTTGGACTAATGATGTGGGAAGACCAGCTGACAATCTGAGGAATTTTTATTTTTATCTTATGTATTTTATTTTATCATTACATAATGTAAACATTCTTTGTGGTCCTTTACCAATTTCTCTCTAACCCCCCCACCCCCTCCCCCTTGCCCACCTCTGAGGAATTTTTAGACAGTCCTATTGCTCATGTGTACTGATAAAAATGCTTACTTTTAAAATGGTTGGGCTGTGTCTAGGCTACTTCAATTTGATAGTTGATAAGTGAGCTCCATGAGGGAGATGTGCAAACGACATGTATTTGCATGGTGGTTTTTCAATTCTCCAGCTCTCTGATGAACGTGAGAATGAAAATTTCCACCAGAATTGACACCAGTTATAATGCGAATTTGCTATATTACTTGAGAATATTCAATTCTGCTCTAGAAAGGAAGAAATCAAATGGAATGATAAAATCCATAAGAAACCATGGACATAGAGGGTAAATAAGTTAGTACTTTAATATGTGCTATAGGCAAAACTCATAGGATGCGTTAAATACAGATAGAAAGTAATTTACTACATGCTAATACACATTAAAGAGAACTAGAACTATGTGGAATATATGATGGAAAAAACAAGTGTGTTACTTATAGATATAAATGGATAGAAATGTCAGGTCATAAGTCTTAATTATGTTACCTCTGGACTGACAACTAGGTCACCCCTAGATTAACTATTTATTGGTAACCCTCAATACGGTCCCATTCTGGCCTCATGTGAACTGTGCTCAAAATAATGCAGATAAAGCCTTTGACTGTTCAGCAAGCTAATTGGCCAGGGGTCCTTGTCCCTGCATCTCTCCAGTAGAGAAAATATGTGTCACTGCCCCAGGGGACCTCTGCCCCCTTGCTCAAAATCTCAACTCCGTCCCATGGCACCAGTGCAGAGAAAGAGACAGAACATGTGGAGCTTTCATAATCCAAAATTCGGGTAGGGAGTGCTGTCACCAACTTGCACCCCATCCTTATGAACTGACTGTCTCTTTCCCCTTGCTTTGCTCTGCATGTTTTAAATTAATTTAATAAACTGTGTGATTCTGGCATCTCAATTTGGTCTGTTTGCCTCCCTGTTCCCTGACCTCTGGAATAGCTTGGGATAATTTTCCGCACACCACCACTGTGTACCCACACCTTTACCTCCTAAGAGCAAAGCCCAAGTTGCTGTGAAGTTTCCAACAGCCCCTGTATTAGGCCACGATCCTCTGACTCCTGGTATTCACAATGAGTGAACAAGGACTTTCAAGCCCTTGAACAGAGGAAAGTAATTCTAAACTATAAAAAGAAGAAAACTAGCCTACAGTGTTTTTACATTTTCATTAATTGTAAGAAATGTTTCAGTTTGACTGAATTTATCTACCTGTAAGTTTAAAATAGAGGTTCTAGAAATAACATGCAACTAGCCAAGTGGGAAAATCCAAGGCCATTTTGGAAAGGGTACGAGCTCTTCTGAGAGTCAAGGCAATTTTCTCCTAGTATTTCCATCTACTATTATTTGCTGAATATAATTGCTAGAAACATGTTTGTACTTGTCCCTTTGAATAAGAGGGCTGAAATGTAAGGAGCTGTGGGTTTGACTCATCGTAATATATGAGTCAACCATGGGGCTCCTGGACATGTTATTATAGCCTGGAAACTGCTGAGTTCATGTACAATTTAGACATATAAAACCAAGCACAAATACATATTTTAAAAATATACAGTTTCTAATCAGTTTAACGTGCATTCTGTGGAAAATAATCATGCTGAAAAAATAATTGTACCAGTTATCCCTCCATAATTGAATAGGTCAAAAAGGACAATAAGGGGTTATAGTAACAGAAAATAACTTTTTGATTAGAGATATCTTGTTTTTCTGATTTTTTTTTTCTTTTAGTGAGTTGATTACATTTGACCAGATTCAGGCTTATGATTATATAAGGTCAGCAATCAGGGTTGGTTAATTTACCTACAACCCTCCCCCAACTGCCCCCACCTCTGCCACATATGCGTACAGCAATTGCCTTTAAAAATTTTTGTTCTTTGCAGAATTAAGTTTAATTGTGTGACTAAAATGTGTGACTTTATGACACAAGTGTCCCTGAGGTGTGGGCCATTGTTTTTATTAGATGTTTGAGCCAAAATCACATAGCAGAGGTGTTGAATGAGGAAGGTGACATGCATACAGCAATTGCCTTTTAAAATTTTTGTTCTTTGCAGAATTAAGTTTAATTGTGTGACTAAAATGTGTGACTTTATGACACAAGTGTCCCTGAGGTGTGGGCTATTGTTTTTATTAGATGTTTGAGCCAAAATCACATAGCAGAGGTGTTGAATGAGGAAGGTGAAGAATCTGTGTACTGTCAGGAGCTAGTTGACAGATTCTCCCCAAATGGATTCTATTTGACTTCACCTTGGGCCAAAATAGCCCACAGACCCATTAAAGGTGAACTTTAGAGCATAGCTCAGATGTTAGAAAATAAGGATTTTCAGATCCTGCCAGGTTCTCCGGCTTTTTATTTGGCCTTAGCTCTGGCTCCAGCTCCACCATCTTGTCTTCACCTCCCTGCCCCAAGTTAACCCAGCCAAACCCAGATAGTGCCTAGAACAAGGTAGAGGATCCTGCCAAACTTAGATGCCT
>NW_007728277.1:172471-178163 GCF_000696425.1 Galeopterus variegatus | reverse complement strand
CCCAGCCAAACCCAGATAGTGCCTAGAACAAGGTAGAGGATCCTGCCAAACTTAGATGCCTCGCGGAACCTGGTTAGAAGCCAAATATAAATATTTAGTATAAACACACACACACACACACACACACACATTTCCTCACACTGAAATTCAAAGTTACAAACAACTTGAATCTGCGGAACCTGGTTAGAAGCCAAATATAAATATTTAGTATAAACACACACACACACACACACATTTCCTCACACTGAAATTCAAAGTTACAAACAACTTGAATCAATTTAAAAACAAAGATTTGCTAAGTTTGCTCAATTTAAAAACAAAGATTTGCTAAGTTTGCTAGTTCTTTGGTTAGATGCTTTAAAGAGATTGCAACTCACAATGTATATTTCAATAGAAATAAGTAATTCTTATTGAATTTGGTTTTGCCTTAAAGCTAAACGTAGGGCTCTGCAATTAACCTAACTGGTTCCCATTTTACAGTAAATTAAAACTTTTTTCTCTTCTTTTTCTAATTCTTTTCTCTTTCTGTGAGGGACAGATAAAAGGAGGGGCATTTAGATAGTTATAATCAATGTGTGATTCATTGTTTTATGTCTTTACCTCTCTCTTGTCTGCAAGCCCCATGAAGTCAGGAACTGATTCTTTCTTGTTCCTGAATCACCAACGACTTGCACATAGCACATACACAATACATATTTTTTCAAAAGATGGATGGGTGTTTGGATGGATGGAAGAATAAAAGGAAGGAAAGAAGGAAGGAATAAAGGTGGGAATTGGATGGGTGAAAGCTCCAGCCTGCCTGAAAGCTTCCCCCTCTTTCTCTGGTAGATCAGAGGGCAGAGAAGCTAGACTGCAGCATGGCAACTCAGAGTACCAAAAGGAGCATGGACTTCAGTGTCAGACAGACTGGGTCTCAATCTGTGCTCTACCCTTGTCTGTGGTCAATTATTTTACTTCACTAAGTCTCAATTATCACTGAGTCCTCACTATAAACTGGAAAGAATACCAGTTGCATTGGATCTTTGTTATAAATACAGAATCTTACACTACACATAAAAGCTCTTAGATAGGTGCCAGACTCAGAGTCCTGAATAAGGAGACATTAACTCAATGCTAGTTTCCCATGAGGCACTGACTTCAGGAAATCTTAGATATACAAGCCTGCATGTTCCGGGTGATGCATGGTAGGGTTGAAGGACAAAAATCTAAGTACCATGTACTCTGATTCTCCTTTTCTACAGTCTTTGGCTTAGAGATTTAATACTTTCTTGTCTTCAGTTATCTCTTGAGAGTCAATCCTGTCTACTGAGGTCTAATCTCACATTTTAATTGTCTTCTGCATAGTTGAATGCTTTACTGTCAGCTCAAATTTAACATATCCAACCACACCAAGTATCATGTTTGCTTCCATACTAGTATCACCTCTTAGGTTCTTTCTCTGTTAATTTTATTTTTGTTCTCTTGAACACTAGGCTCAAAGCCTCAGAATCAGCTGTCCTTGACTCACCTAGAAGAATGATCAAACCATGGTTTCTTGAGTCAGTAGACTTAAGCCCAAGCCTGAACATTGGCACTAATCTGTTGGATGAGCTTACTGTTTATATCCACCAAAACCGGTTACTCCGATTGCCTTCTATATTCCTATTAATAGGTCCTCCCCTCCCCCCAGTTATTAAAGTTATTCCAGTTATTAAAGCTTGAAACCTCAAACTCATCCTCGGCAGCATACTCTTACTCAATGACATTCAGCAAATTCAGTAGCTTCTGTTCCTCCTCTTTATGTGTCTATTATATCTATTTCTCTTTCTGTATCTGCCACCACAACTCATGTCCAGATCATACTGGTTAAGAATGTGGACTTTGGTGTCAAACAGAACTGTGCTCAACTTCAGGCTCTGTCACTTTTAAACTGTGTATTGCTAGAAAAGGTGTTAAACCTCCCTAAGCCTCTTTCTTCATCTAGCAAAAGGGATAATAATAGCACCCATCTCATATGGTTGGAGGATTAAGTGAGATAACAGCCAGTGACAATATCCATTTCTCATTGCTATCTGTTTCTACATATCATACATTCTTAGCATCTTCCATCCAATGCTGGATTTTTTTTTACAACATTTCTGATAGTTCATATGGCCTTGGCTGGAATCTTCAGGGATGGGTGAACAAGAGTGTGAGAAAATCTGATTTATTTATGAATAAGCTTAGATGTTATCAAGTTCATCCTTACATTAAACAGAGGTTTCCTTCTCAGTCATTTTAATGATCTGGGGTAATAAGGAATTCACTAAAATCATTTTCCACATTACAACAGCCTTGTAAACCTGTGAAGTTATCTCTTAATTTATTTATGAATAAGCTTAGATGTTATCAAGTTCATCCTTACATTAAACAGAGGTTTCCTTCTCAGTCATTTTAATGATCTGGGGTAATAAAGAATTCACTAAAATCATTTTCCACATTACAACAGCCTTGTAAACCTGTGAAGTTATCTCTTATGCTCCACTTCTATATTTCATCTTGCAAATTAAACACTGTAAATTCTTATAGTCTTTCTTCTAATGTTCTCTGGATCCATTCCACTTTATAGTAACCTCCTTAAAACATGTTGTTCTGAGCTGATCATGGAAATGCAAGGGACTCAGAATAGGCAAAAATATCTCGGAAAAAAAGAACAAAGTTGGAGGAATCACACTTCCCAATTTCAAACTTAGTACAAAGCTACAATAATCAAGACAGTGTGGTACTGGTATAATAG
Source organism: Galeopterus variegatus (assembly GCF_000696425.1). NCBI lineage: Eukaryota > Metazoa > Chordata > Mammalia > Dermoptera > Cynocephalidae > Galeopterus > Galeopterus variegatus. The sequence continues at coordinate 175,408 of NW_007728277.1, read as the reverse complement.
CAGACATATAGACCAATGGAATAGAATTGAGAGTCCAGAAATAAACCCTAAGTCTATCCATGTTGTTGCAAATTTCATTCTTTTTTATAGCAGAGTAGTACTCCATTGTGTAGATATACCACATTTCCTGTATCCACTCATCTAATGATGGACATTTGAGTTGTAGAGAAAATTTTATTAAGTGAAACAAGTCAGGCACAGGAAGAGAAATACCACATGTTCTCGCTTATTGGTAGGAGCTAAAAATAAATAAATAAATACACAAACAAACAAGGGGGGGCAGAAGAAGATACAACAATCACAATTCCTTGAAGTTGTTAAGACAAGTGAACAGATATGAGGTTGATGGGAGGGAGGGGGAAGAAAGAGGGGAAAGAGGATTTGGTAAAGGGACACAAAAATCAATCACATTGTATATTGATAAAATAAAATTAAATTAAAAAAACAACAAAAAAAGAAATAAACCCTGACATTTATGGTCAATTGACTGCTGACAAAAATACCAGGACAATTAAATGAGGAAAGAATAGACATTTCAACAAATAATGCTGTGGAAACCTGGATATGCACATGAAAAAGAACGAAGTTGAACCCCTTCCTCACACCATACGTAAAAGTTAAGTCAGTGTGGATCACAGACATAAATATAAGAACTAAAACTATTAAACTCCTAGAAGAAAACATAGAAGAAAAAAAATAGAAATAAACCCTGACATTTACGGTCAATTGACTGCTGACAAAAATACCAGGACAATTAAATGAGGAAAGAATAGACATTTCAACAAATAATGCTGTGGAAACCTGGATATCCACATGAAAAAGAACGAAGTTGAACCCCTTCCTCACATCATACGTAAAAGTTAAGTCAGCGTGGATCACAGACATAAATATAAGAACTAAAACTATTAAACTCCTAGAAGAAAACATAGAAGTAAATTTTCATGACCTTGGGTTAGGCAGTGGTTTCTTAGATATGACACCAAAAAACACAAAGCACAAAAGAAAAAATAGGTAAATTAGATTTTATAAAATTAAAAACTTTTTTTTTTTTTGTCCTTTTTGAGACTGGCCACACCTCACTCAGCCAGTGAGCACTGTGAGTGCACCAGCCATCCCTATATAGGATCTGAACCCGCGGCAGGAGGACTGCTGCGCTCCCAGCGCCGCACTCTCCCGAGTGCGCCATGGGCTCGGCCCAAATTAAAAACTTTTGTGTTGTAAACNATTAAACTCCTAGAAGAAAACATAGAAGTAAATTTTCATGACCTTGGGTTAGGCAGTGGTTGCTTAGATATGACACCAAAAAACACAAAGAACAAAAGAAAAAATAGGTAAATTAGATTTTATAAAATTAAAAACTTTTTTTTTTTTTTGTCCTTTTTGAGACCGGCCACACCTCACTCAGCCAGTGAGCACTGTGAGTGCACCTGTCATCCCTATATAGGATCTGAACCCGCGGCAGGAGCACTGCTGCGCTCCCAGCGCCGCACTCTCCCGAGTGCGCAATGGGCTCGGCCCAAATTAAAAACTTTTGTGTTGTAAACAGTACAAACAAGAAAGTGAAAAGACAACCCATAGAATGGGAGAAAATATTTGCAGATTATATATTTGATATGGGACTTGTGTTTAGAATGTATAAAGAACTTTTAGAAATCAATAATGAAAAGATAAATAACCCAATTAAAAAATGGGCAAAGGATTCAAACAGATATTTTTTCAAAGAAGACAACAATGAGCACGTGAAAATATGCACATCATCATTAGTCATTAGGGAAAATCAAATCAAAACCACAATGAGATGTCACAATAAGTGACAGGCTAGGATGGATATAATAAAAAAGATGACATTAGCAAGTCTTCACAAGAATGTGGAGTAATTCGAAATGTAAAATGGTGCAGCAGCTATGGAAAACTGACTGTTTCTCAAACTGTTAAACAGAATTACCATGTAATCTAGCAACCCAAGGTATATATCAAAGTGAAATGAAACATATAAAAACTTGTGCATGGATCATTATTCATAATAGCCAAAAGGTGGAAACAACCCAAATGTCCATCAACTATGTATGAATGGATAAATTAAATGTGGTATAACAACACAATGGGATATTATTCAGCAATAAAAAAAGGATGAAACACATACATGGCACAGAATGTGTAAGCCTCAAAACATTGTGCTAAGTGAAAGAATCCAGTCACAAAACACCACATATCATATGACTCCATTTATATGAAATATTCAGAAGAGGCAAATCTATAGAGATGGAAAGCAGATTAGTGGCTGCATAGAGGCTGGACTGGGAGGAATAGGAATGGATGCTAATGGTTACAGGGTCTCTTTTCAGGGTGATAAAAATGTTCTAAAATTAGATTGTGGTGATGACTATACAACTTTGTGAATGTATTAGAAACCATTCGATTGTACACTTTAAATGAATGAAATGTAAGGTATATGAATTATATCTTAATAAAGCTGTTTTAAAAATATAATGTCCAAATTTAACACAAACCTCTGCTGTGATCTGACCACTATTTGTTCACTGTGATTATTTGCTGTTTTTGAGGAATGTACTTTATACATTTACAGCACTGTATTGTAATTGTATTCATTAATTTGCCTCTGTCATAAATTGTATGTCCCTAAGGGACAGGGATCATTTTTATTAATTGTTATACCTCCATTTCCTTCTATTGTACTATATGCACAGTGTTTAATTAAAAAATGTTTGCTGAATGAATACATTTTAGGCTAAATGAATATAGTTTGCACTGGCTTTAGTGTAGACATTTCACATGAAGTCAACTAACCCTCTCTAACTCTCTTCAATGTGAATTGCTGTTAAGCCAGTGCATTTCTATCTTATACTTACACAATAATTTTTCAGGAATTGAAGTTGAGAGCTTTATATTTATTTTTTAAATTTTACCTTATTAGAT
>NW_007728277.1:143206-171951 GCF_000696425.1 Galeopterus variegatus | reverse complement strand
ATTTTTCAGGAATTGAAGTTGAGAGCTTTATATTTATTTTTTAAATTTTACCTTATTAGATCCCATTGGTGAGTCTCGCCAGTTAAGATTTTCTGTATCCATTCTTTGTCATCTAGTGTAGTCTCTACTTCTACCTGCTTTTTAGTGCAAACAAATCCAAATAAGCACTCTTTCTAAGTTTTTCTCCAAGATGCTGATGAAAATATTGAACAGGACAGAGCCGAGGTCAAAAACTGGTGGAGCATAAAACACTCATCGAAGACAGACTTGGTTTATGGTTCCAGCTGAGTGTGGAGTCTTTTTGCCACCTTGCAAATCCATCTGACAAGCTCAGATCCAGTGCCACCTCTTTCATAGGCCATTCTCTGATCAACTCAGTCAGAATACCCATCTCCTTCTATGCAACTTGTTATAATATTTTGTTTGTACTACTCTTGAGACATCCCATTCTACTTTGAATTATAATTGTCCATGTGTGTGTCTTAGCATTTAAACTAGACCATAAAGAGGAATTGTGTTTCTTTGATACTTTTGCCTCTTAGAATTTAAGGATGCTTAGTAAGCATTAGAAATAACATAGGTAAATAAAATATTCAGTTCTATTAAAATACTATTAAATCTCTACACCTTCACGGATTATAAATCTGAAAATTATATCATAAATATAATATATAAAATCTAAAATAAATTGAAATAGTCCATGTCAAAGATGCTGCTAGAATAAGTACTTCCAGTCTTCTTCAATTTTTCATAATATAATTTTGCAGGAGCATCACAAATTGTATGTTTAGAGTTTAGAGAGTGAATCACTCAAACCAGCCCACACTACCTTGAAATTTAATGTTTTTTGCACTTGCATTTTTCCTGTTTTGTTTCTACTCATGTTGATCCAATGCTTGGGGGAATTTCTCTGCCTTTTTATATGTTATTGTGGTGTTTATAGGTGTGTTTTTTAGCTGTGTTCTTCTATCACTACGTTGTATTGGAGTATGGCACAATCAATCTTCTCTCTCTCTGCACCATGTCACAGAACCACCTTAACAGAAGGATGGACAGTAACTATTCTGTATTCTCCTATTTTGTGGATGAAACTGAACCACGTGTGTATAAAAGGGTGAAGGAATTTACATTTTTGGTTTGCAATATGAAAACGTATAATTTCAAAATCATGATTTCCACACTGTGGCTAGAGAGGGATTACAGTATTCTACTTGTAATTGTCATCATTTATTCAAAAAAATAGTTCCCAAGTGCCTACTATGTACTGATTACACTAGTTTAGATGTTAGAGACACAGCTGTGAACAGGACAAATGTGCTCAGGGAACTTACATTCCAATGGAGGAGAGAGACAAAAATCAACTTTGTACATAAAATATTTTCTGATAGTTATTAAGGAAATAAAACAACATTGCAGAAGATTGAATGTGTCCCCAAACTCATTGAAACTTAGTCCTCACTGTAACTATTGAGGTGGGAAATTCTGTTATGGTAATTGAAAGGTGGGGCCTCAAAGAGGTGATTAGATTGTGAGGACTGTATCCTCATGAATGGATTGATTCATTCATGGAGTAACGGGAGTGGTTCTGCTGGCTTTAAAAGGAGACTGAATGAGGAGGTCAGTCTCTCTCTCAGCCATTGAGCTATGTGAGAGCCCTGTGTCACTGTCACCATCAACAAGGCCTTCACCAGATTTGTTCCCTGGACTTTGGACTTCCCAGCCTCCAAACAGTAAGAAATATATTTCATTTTCTTACAAATTATCCAGTTCTGGGTATTTTTGTTATAAGCAACAGAAACAGACTAATACAAACATGGTATCTAAATTCTGGGCTACTTATTTTAAAGTCTAGGATGCCTAGAACATTTCAGAATTAGCAATTCACACTTCATATGTCTACACTTATTCCAATATGTGTTTAGTACAGTTCCTTCCCCAACAGCCACCTGCCACCTCAGACCACATCCCAATCCCAATCTTCCCTGCTCATCAATCCCCATATGTCTACACTTATTCCAATATGTGTTTAGTACAGTTCCTTCCCAACAGCCACCTGCCACCTCAGACCACATCCCAATCCCAATCTTCCCTGCTCATCAATCCAAAATTTTGTTAGCTTTATACTCCTCCAATGGAACCTAAGGATTTTTCTGAACCTTCTGAACCAGTCAGAGTATTTCTATTTTCTTTGTGACTGTGTCAGGAAGAAGCATGTGACCAATCCTTGCTAATGAAATTTGCAGTCTGACACGAGGCTTCTGGGAAAGGAAGACAGGGAAAGAGACGGGCTCTTCCACCACTGGAAATCAGGAGATGTCCTGGATGAGATATCTGTACTTGTGACAGTCATCTTGCAACCATAAAGAAGCCAAAGTAAGTACACAGCCTATGTGCCCTAGAAGGCACAGAGGAAAGAAAAGAAACTGTAAACTGTCTTCTCCACGACACAATAAGCCACGGAATTGTCCAACCCCAGGGGCGCCCCGCTTTGAGTCTTCTGATTTGATAGATAACATATTTTCCTTGGGGCTTAAAGCACTTTGAATTGAGTTTTCTGTTACCAGCAGCCTAAAGCATTTTAACAGATAAAAGTAGGTACAAATGCACATATATAATGAGTATTCTGACTGGTTGATTAAATGTATATGTAGGCATAAATTACCTCCCTACTCCATTTATGATTGTCACATTTATTTTTACTTCAGGCAAAAGCAACTATCACACTAGAAAATTTCAGGGTTGAAAATAAATATCTGAATTTACCACAATTAAAAAAGTGATTTACTATATAGTGGCATCACACTAAAATAAAATAAATACTGACAAGGTTAACTGCTTATAATGTAATAAGACACCAAATAAACCAATTTTTCTTTAAGTTCCTTAATAAAAAAAATCTGATGTCGAGTCCAGTCTTTCATTTTTATCACTGGAATAAATAGAGAATAGTCATTGCAATCAATTGCTTGTTTGTTCCCGCAGAGAGCTCTCCCACCAGCATACATTACATATGGAGATGAGAGGGGGAAGTGGGTTCCTTTTCACACTGTCTTTTCTTCTAAACTACAGTTTCTCCATTGGGTCTACTTTTAAATAAAATGAAAGCAAAAATGCTAAACTATTGCTGTCAGAAAACAGCTTTCTCTAAAAACGAAATGCCAATTGTCTTGCAAATATTTTCTGTTTCTCATTTGCAATGTTCAATCGGTCACTTTGATAAAGTCAAAGCTTCTGAATATTTATAAAGATTTCTTATTTTTTTGGAGAAAGACCAGAAAGCCAGTAACAACCTCATTGGGTTGTTATCTAGCAATTCAACCTTTATTTTTAAGGTACCAATGATAAGAAATTACATTTATAAAAAATCTAAATTTATATTCTTCCTAAAGTTACTTCTGTAAATGTAACTTTGTCCATGATCTTTGGTACACTGCAGTTAGGAACACAGTGGTAACTGGCATTTGAAGTACGGGGGTTGGGGAAAGTAGGTGAAAATAGCCACCCATGCTTAAAACAATCACAGGTCTTCCTTCCACCCACAACCAGTGGCACTTCTTGCCTTGAACACCTTCCAGTTTGTTCCTTCTATCTTAATCAGTAACAGGCAACCCTAACATTTCTTCTTACTTGATTCTCCTAACCACCAGCCCTCAGTGGCCCTTGGAAGGGGGTGTAAAGAAAGTAAAAAAAGTTTAGTTGATCTCTCGCCTTGCACCTGTTACAAATGGGCAAGATTCAGCACATTCACTAGAAACAAGTTGTGAAAGTAGTGAACTGCGCATGTGTGCTCATTTAATGATTCAGCATGATTGTTGTAATTATGTACATCTTGGCTTGTGGCGCTGCTGTGTATGAAAAGTATAAAAGTAACTGCTCTGAACCGTGGGTCAGCAGAGCACAGAGAGCATGGCAGAGAATGGAGGGTCAGTAGAGTAGAGCTAGAGCTCAATTCTGAGGATAGAACATGTCTGTGAAGCTCACATCTGAAGAATAAAGTATGTCTACCTTGCATAAATATACCAGAATCTTCTTTCAATTATCTGACTCATGGTCTGCATGGGAAGGGTCAGAAGGATCTGAGATTCCTGCCTAACAGGAGGGATAAAAGCGCCTCTTCCCTTATCTGTCTAGGAGGAAGAGGGAAGCCTGCCACCACCATGGGTCACCTGTACACGTGCCCAGCATCTTTTAAAGAGATCGGTGTCTATGTCCTCAACTTCCATATGTATTTTTTCCTAAAATAATCTACTGGGGAGGGAGCTTGATTCATAACTGTTTTAAAAACATTTTAGCAAAATCGTTTCTATCAGTTTAGAAAGAATAGAAGAATACCTATCACCCATCCCAAATCTTACCATGGTGCATTATCCAGGAGTGTAAAAACATTTGAACAACTAAACAAAGATATAAATAGAAATCATAATTTGGGGATGCCTATTTTATTGATTTATCAAGGCGACTTAAGCACATAGGCTTCTATTTTCCTCTGTCTCATTCATAATTCTGTAAAACCTTGGTCTTGATGAGGTGATATTTTAGACCATACAGAGATGGATGCTCTCAATTCCAACAGCCAGAGTTGTATAGGTTATTGATGCTGATCTTTTTTAATGCAACTGGAATGTTTTGTGGATCTAACCAAAAATTTTGGTAAATCCAAACATTTGATAATCCACACATCAACATTTTATGACATTTCTTTCAGATTTGTCATGCTTTATTCAATAAAGTAGGTAAAGTCTATTTTTTCCAAATTGAATCAGGAGATATTTTCTGCAGGTAGAGTCAATTCTTATCTTATCTCATTTCGAATTTTCTACCTCTTAATAACAAAAACAAACTTTACTTAAAGTTATAATGCAATTTTAGATATCACATTTAAGATGGACAAGTTACACAAGCAGTTTTAAGAGGCAGAGAATCAAAGCAGTTTACAGACCAGGAGTTGATGGATTGTCACTGTCTCTATCACATGGCCACTTCTGCACCAGCTGAAGCCCCTTTGTTGGACTTGCTCATACTTATGATTGACAACAATCATAACTGCATCTTTTCAGACAAAGAGGGGCCTTCTCTCCAGCATAATCAGAAATGTGAAATGTTTATTTACACAGCACTTTGACATTCCAAGCACTGTTCTAAGAACTTTATATGTATCAGTTTCTGTAACTCTGATTACAGTCCTCTGAGGGTCACAATTATGCCTGCAGTTCACATTTGGGGAAACTGAGAGTGGAGGCCCACCTAGCTAGTTAGAAGCAAAACCAGTCTTCAAATCCGGACAGATTGCTCTCTCCATCTATGCTCTTAACCACTAGGACTTAGTGGTTAAGAGTGCTATGATTGCCTCTGCTGTCGGAAGGTGATAACATTTAATAACATTTAGCCCCCTTTCATCTGAGAATCAGTTTGCATGCAAGGTATTATTATCCTCACCATATAGATAAGGAAAGGAGGAACAAAGAAGTCAGTTAAGTGTAACTGAGACAAAGTTGGAAATAGAAGCCCCCAGCCCTGTGATCTAATTGTATGTAAGAGAAGTTTCCATTCCCAGGAGTTGCTTAGTAAACAGATTTGGAGAAAGAGAGAGAGTGAATGACACTGAAAAAGAAGCAGGGAGGAAAAATCAAAAACACAAAACCCTTCGCTGCAATAATCAAATTTATAAGGTAACAGAAGCAGAATGGCTTTATATATTTATTCAATATTTCCTTGGAGGGGGGAGTGTATTATATCACTTATGTAGTCATAAGCATGATGTTGTTGATATTAACTTGACAAACCAGTTGAAAGTCTTTCAAGAATTCGGAGACTAATGTAGTTCCTCTTCTTGGTGTAAGATCTCAGCAGCTCTGTGGGCCAAAGCCAGCTGAAGTGTACTTGACATTTGAGTGCCCTTGGAGTCTCTTCCCAAGGGTGTGGCCCCATTTTCCTTTCCTGCTTAGGAGCCTGAAGTGACAGCAGTCACACCCCGCTCTGTGCTGGCACTTTCCCCACCTAAGGAACAGCTGGATTCACTTGCCTGCTTCTTGGTTTTAATTAAGGCAAGAAGAAAAATTTGTAAACTATTTCCAGGTTGCTAGGCTATTAAATACAATGACATTGATTGTGTCTGTCTGGAAAGAATCCTAATTGTTGACTGACCTGCACAAACAAATTCACTATTCCTAAGCCTAATAATCTACTGGGGAGGGAGCTTGATTCATAACTGTTTTAAAAACATTTTAGCAAAATCGTTTCTATCAGTTTAGAAAGAATAGAAGAATACCTATCACCCATCCCAAATCTTACCATGGTGCATTATCCAGGAGTGTAAAAACATTTGAAGAACTAAACAAAGATATGAATAGAAATCATAATTTGGGGATGCCTATTTTATTGATTTATCAAGGCGACTTAAGCACATAGGCTTCTATTTTCCTCTGTCTCATTCATAGTTCTGTAAAACCTTGGTCTTGATGAGGTGATATTTTAGACCATACAGAGATGGATGCTCTCAATTCCAACAGCCAGAGTTGTATAGGTTATTGATGCTGATCTTTTTTAATGCAACTGGAATGTTTTGTGGATCTAACCAAAAATTTTGGTAAATCCAAACATTTGATAATCCACACATCAACATTTTATGACATTTCTTTCAGATTTGTCATGCTTTATTCAATAAAGTAGGTAAAGTCTATTTTTTCCAAATTGAATCAGGAGATATTTTCTGCAGGTAGAGTCAATTCTTACCTTATCTCATTTTGAATTTTCTACCTCTTAATAACAAAAACAAACTTTACTTAAAGTTGTAATGCAATTTTAGATATCACATTTAAGATGGACAAGTTACACAAGCAGTTTTAAGAGGCAGAGAATCAAAGCAGTTTACAGACCAGGAGTTGATGGATTGTCACTGTCTCTATCACATGGCCACTTCTGCACCAGCTGAAGCCCCTTTGTTGGACTTGCTCATACTTATGATTGACAACAATCATATGCAGTAAGGAGTGTTGAATGGAATGGATTGCGAATGTAAAAATGAAATGAACATTTAGAAAGCATTTTCAAGTCCCGGTAAATAGCTTTAATAAATAAGAACAAATTAAATTCACATCTCTGGAAAAAGAAGAGGGATTTTGTTTTAATAGTGAACTACACAGAAATAGTCTATTGGATACAGGACCTGTTGGACATTTTTAAGGGAGCTTGTAGGATGGACTGCCATAGCTTTGGTGAGTGAAGGGTCCATCATACTCTCACACTAACTCTACCTACAGAGACTTTGAAAAACCACTTACAACAGCATTAGGGTAATTCACTCCTGCTTTTCCCATCCAACCATTGAAATGACTGTGACCACTAGCAGTTGTAGTAACATAAGAGCACTGCTGTAGCTTGGATGCGTTCCCTCCAAAATGTGTGTTAAAACGTAATCCTCATCGTGGTGGTATTAAGAGGTGGGACCTTTAAGAAGTGAATAATAAGTCATGAGAGCTCTGCCCTCAAGAACGAGTTTGAGCCTATGAAAGAGCTGGAGGCAGCTAGCTAAGGGCTGTTTACTCTCTGCTCTCCTGCCCTGTGAGGACATGACATCTGTTCCCCTTTTGCTTTTCCATGCCTTTTGCCCTGTGAGGACACAGAATTCAAGGCACCATCTTGGAAGCAGAGATAGGGGCCCTCACCAGACACCAAACCTGCTGGTGCCTTGATCTTGGACTTTCCAGCCTCCAGAACTGTGAGAAGTAAACTTCTATTCTTTATAAACTACCCAGTCTGTGGTACTTTGTTGTAGCAGTACAAATAGTCCAGGATAAGAATACTTGACTTCAAAATGAGAATATTGGGGGTGCTTTCCCAGACTTAGATAAAATAACCTCCATATTGCCAAACCCACATGTATGTTTCAGTACATTTCCTATTTTCTCTTTGTTATAGTTGCCACTAGTGACCATACCTCTCTTTTTGAAACTTTTTTGGCTTCCTCAGTACCATGTGACCTCCTTTACTGGTTCTCTGCAAACTTCCCTGCATTCTCCTTTTATGCATTTCTCCTGGGACTCCTGTACTCAGCCAAGTCTTTTAATTTGCAGCTTTATTTATTCTTTTAAGGGGGAAGTTTGATTGATTGACTGATTCTTATTTTTTTTTTTTGGCAGCTGAGCAGGATGGAGATCCAAATCCTTGACCTTGATGTTATAACACCATGCTCTAAACAACTGAGTTAACTGGTCAGCCCCTAACCTGTAGCTTTAAATGGGATAAGCCTTTAAATTATGAGGTAGCTTTAAATAATTGTAGTGAATAAGTCTCTTCTGAGGGCTCTGCCACGGACCTTTCCTTTGCTTACCTTTTTTTCTGGGCAACCTTGTTTATGCCCTTGGTATTGACGCATATGAGGTAGCTTTAAATAATTGTAGTGAATAAGTCTCTTCTGAGGGCTCTGCCACAGACCTTTCCTTTGCTTACCTTTTTTTCTGGGCAACCTTGTTTATGCCCTTGGTATTGACGCAGCCTTTTATGCTGATTTCTCTCTCTCTCTCTTTTTCATAGTTCTCTGTTCACTCCTCACCTCAAACTCAATAAAATTAAAACTGAACTCATTATCTTTCCCCAAATATGCTTCTACCTCTGCGTTTCCCAGGGACACCATGAAGACTCAAAAGGAGTCCTCATCTGCCCTGTACAACACAGGAAATGATTTGAGGACTGTTTTCTCGGTCTTCCCAGCATGGCCCATATCTAGAACCATTCTAGATGCTAGGAAGGAAGTGACTTCACTACATACAATAGATGCCTCCGGACATTAGTGCTTGATTCTCTCCAGGACCCGGGCTGAGAAAGGTCGTATCTCATCTGAAGCCTGGCAGTCATCGCACACAGCTCTGTCTACCTCACTCCCCACGTGCCTGTCCTCTTAACGTTACTTTTCACCCTGACTACACATTTGCTGCCTAAAGCTCTGTCTACTTCTTGGGAATCCCCTCCCTTTCTCTCTATATTTAGCTTTATCCTGATGAAATTCCTGCTCCTGCGTTGCCTTCTCTAGTGCCTTCTCACCCTTCTGCCCCAAGTCGTCTTTCTGAAATGCAAATATGATCACTCACTTCTGCTCAGACACTTCAATGGCTTCTCCTGGCTTTCAGAATAAAATGTACACTCTTTAGCATGACCCCGCCTGTGTCTTCACACTTCCCACCATTCCTCCCCAAGCTTAAACTGTAGCCAGTCAAAGCAAACTCTCCCCAAGTAAAGTTAGGTTCCTCTCGATGGCACATACAGCATTCTGTGAAATCATTCATCCATTTAATATATATTCACAGAGTACCAGCCACATGCCAGACAGTGTTCTGTGCACCAGGGAGACAGTATGGGCAAAACGAAGTCTTTTTCTCATGGAATCCATAGCACCTGGCTTGTCATAACTCCCATCATCCTGGGCTCCTCCTGAAGGTCTTTTCAAATAAGTCTCCTCCCCTACCAGCACCTCCATTCACTTCCACGCTGAACACGAGAATGCAGCTTTGGTTCTGAGTTCTACCTCATGTCCATTTTGGGTTGGGAAGAGGAAGTTTCAGAGTTTATAAAAGTGTAGGACCCTTTTAGAAAAGGATAAACAAGTCCTTTCTGAGGCAGGCAAGCTGGTCACGGTCAGGTAAGGTTAAACTGTCATCACAGAGAAGCAGAAGAGGTTGACAGAGTGGTGTGGACTCCAAACTGCCTGGATTTAAATCCCTGCTCTGCCTCTTACTCATGGTGTGGCCTAGAAAGTGCAGAGAAGAACTTTTCCAAAAGCACAGCTAGCCTGAGTCTGTCCTCTGTCCTGATTCAGGTGCTGGGAGAAAGGAGGAAGCTTTTCCTCGAGGTGCCAGTACCAGGTTCTCCTGCCACACAGAGGGGTGATGACAAAAGCCAGGGAATTTTTGCTGCAAATGTAAGCTCAGGGGCCCTGGGGTGGCAAAAAATTAAAAGAATTTCCCCACTAAAGAAAACTGGACCTACAGATTCATGCCATTCAATAGAGAAAGAACAGTTTTATATTTTCCATATTAAAACATAAAATAGTTTTTGTCAAACTCTAAAAGCTTTTGGCAAAAACCTTTACTCATGAGGTTATTTTTTGGGGTGGGCTCTTACTGCAACCATCTGTGGTGACATTTTAACTAGTTGTTTGTTACTAGTTCTTTTCTCCTCTTCCTCTTTCCACTGTTGCTTGGCAGCTGAATTTGTTTTTCATGTCAATCAGTGGCTCACAATTTCAAGCAGATGTTTTGAAAAGTGCTTGACTTTTAAGCAGAGTGTATGTAGTGCTCTCTTGATGCCACACTCAGCCCTGGATCTGGCTTGCAAATGAGGGGTGCTTGTCAACCTGGGCACAGGGCTTGCTGAGCTAGGAGTGCTCCAGATCCTTGACTGATTTCTTCAAGGGTGTTGGTGCCTGGACCTGCCCTGGAATCCTCTCGGCATTTTGGACTGCCTGTGCTGTTTCCTGAGGGGTAGTGGCCCAGCACAGACTGTAGGGCTGGCAGGCTTTGGAGTAGGCAGCACTGGGTTTTGAACCCTGCTTCCATCATAGGCTGGCTGTGTGATCTTGGACAATGCTGTCAGTTTCCTAGTCTGCAAAATGAGGATAAGAATGGAATAGTGCCTCATGGGCCACTGTGAGGAAGAGAAGTGATAACGAAGCAAGTATTTTGCATTAGTGATTGACATGTCGTAAGTGCTCAGTATCTGCCAAGTAGTAGTATTACCCCTTTCTAGATTTTAAAAATCCTTACAACAATCCTTTGCTATCAATTTTATTACCAACGTGTTACAGACAAGGCACAGAGAGGTTAAGTAACTTGCCCAAGGTGGCACAACCAGTCTGGCTTCTGAGTCTCTCTAGGTTGCTATTAGTGTTAAGTGGGGCTGTGCAGTACATAATACATGATATAGTGCATATTCTGCGTCAGGTACTAGAAGTGAGTGCTTTAGAGCACAGGATTTCAATTAACTCCCTAACCTAACCTAACTCCCTAAGTATGCTCCCAGGGATGCTATTACTATCTTCATGATAGAGATGAGGGAAATCAGAGAGGCGGAATGAGGTCAGAGAGGAAGTATGCTGCTGAGAGAGGCTGGCCTCCAGGGCTGGCACCTTAACCTCTTTCCCTGCACTGCTGGGCACTGCCCCCACCATTCAGGGCTGGATGGATTCAAGTGGTCATCTCATGTAAAAGTCCCCCAGATGCCAGCGGGCTTCCTGGAGGCACATTTGTTAGCACCCATGAGTCCTGACTCCAACCCACTGTTTTTTGTTTTCGTTCATGGTATTATAACAGCAATAGCATTTGGCACTGTAAGTAATTTAATATACTTCATGTTTTTTTCCCCTCCATCCACAAGTCTAACAATAATAAAAAGTTGCCAAAATGAATAAATATTAAAAACCTAATTTGCACAAGTACAAGGAAGTACAGAAGACCAAGTAAACAAGAAATTAGAGCAATTTTCTTTAGAAAATAAAAGTAGTAGGGGGAAAAAAAACAAGCTAAAAAGTGGTAAAGGTAGTTGTGGAAAAGTAATACTGTAAATTCCTTTATGTTACCCATATTCTGGAAAATTACTGTCCACAGTTACATATTAGAAGGTATTGCTGGTTCTGGTTCTGCCAGGAGAAAGTTTTTTTTTTTTTTGAATTAGATGTTTTTTGCGAGTTCTGCCCACTATAAGCCATAACAAAATTTTAGTGCTGTGAAAAAGTCCAGGCATGCTCTACAAGTTGATTCTAACTGATTTTACTTTTGAACCATATATCTGGGGATAGAATGAAACTACCCATAATTTATCATCAGTAATAAGATAGTCATTAAAGTGTTGCTTTCTATGATACCTCATATAGGGCTGTTTATTACTGAGAATCTCATTTTTAATGTTCTAACTGATTACAGGTTTCCTCATTAGCAGCCACAAGGAAAGGCAGCCTGGCAAAGTGTTTGTGTCTGTTCTCATAAAGACACCTCTGTCCTGTCCAGAGCACCCCTCCCAAACAGAGGAAACCCACAGCATTAGCTTCTACCAAGCCAAGTTGTGGAGGACCTATTTCCCATGATTTAGACATAGTAAGTCTTATCAATATTTCCCCTTCTAGAATGTCTGCCTCGGCATGATGCACATTTTAAAGTTTTATGAATTTCCCAAGAAACTAAGATTTGCACACTCTGGCCAAACTTGGAAGTGTATTGATTGGGTGTTCCATTAGTTTCTAAATGGGGTGGTTTTCTTTCTACTGGAATCCAGTTGGAATAAGATAGCTGGTTTAAGGCTCATAGCTATTTAAGGCTGACAGAATCATAGAGCAAGATGAGTAGCCCTTTCCACATACAGCCTGTCCCAGTGGTGGCAGGGCACCTCAGGTCATCAGGCCAACTCTCTGCAGAGTCAAATGACAGCAGGGCAGATCCCCATGGTGACCCCAGATGAACCAGGTATCTCTGGGCTCCTGGGAACCAGGGGTGACTGGGATGCATCTGCCTGAGTCCACAGAATGTTTTGTTGTGGAACAGATCTTCTGAGTCCATGTACTAGTGATGACCACAGGACCAGGGCAGAGAGGGACAAGGCACCAAGGCGCAAGTAGGTACAATGAGCACAATCATTTTCTTTGTCTTCTGATTCAGCTCACTTCAGCAGAAACACATTGAGCCCCTACAGGCTGCTAAACAGTACAAAAAAAAAAAAAAAAAAAGAAAGAAAGAAAGAAAGAAAAGCTATTTGTGATGGAGTCTTGGACTCTCATCTCTCCTGCAAAGCACTTTGGTAATATGAGAATCACCTCTCCTATCCATCATCCATGCACTAATTCTTGATCTCTCAGAGATAGCGGAAATACCAAATGCACATCTTGGTACATCTTGGAACTCAGTTGTATTTAGGCTCAAACAAAACTGGAGAGGGATCTTAGGGGAGACTAGAGCTGGGAAATCATCATTACTCTGAGAAATAATAGTTATGATAGCAAACATGTATTGAACTAGACTCTGTGCTAAGCTCTTTACGTGCATTATCTCAGTGCTTCCTTAAAACCCCTCTATGGGGTAATACTATCTTTAATCCCAGCGAAAGAGGCATAGAGAGATGAAGTAACATGCCTACAGTCATGTAGCTAATAAATGTCAGATTCGAGATCCAACCCAGGTTGGATTAACTCCAGAGTCCAAGCTAACCATTTTTGCTAAACTGCTCTTATCATTTAATCCTGTACATTAACATGCGGGAAATAAGGGGCATACAGCATTTTGTACGAACATGCCTGTTTTTAAACTTCACATCAAAATGCACGCACCATCAGTTTCTATCAATTACCAAATGCACAAATCAGAAATAGAGCTCAGTCCAGTGTCATGAGCCGTGGATATCCCCGTCAGAGAAAAACCAGCCCGGACGTATTGCACTTGGTGTGGAGTGACAGAACTGTCACAAAGGTAATCATGTAAAAAACAAAATCTGCCATGATCAACTTTATGAATTTCTGAGAAGGAGTTGTTTTCTGCACTGGCTAATGATGAACACTTCCTCTATTCATCATTTCCAGTTTTATACCCTTGGGAGCAGGTTATCATAACTATCAAACCAGAGATATAAAAGACTAGGAAACATTTAGTTTTAGAAAATAATGGCTTAGAGCCCTAGTAAATCAAGAGAGCAAAGGGGAAAATAAACTAGACAGTTAAGATGCCAGCTGGAGATTCTTTATAGTGGGGCCTTGACAGTGGTTTGCAAGTTTTACTATTGCAGATGATGAAAAGGATTCTGCCCAGGAGATCCAAAGTCCATACAGACAATAGATACTGACAAGATTGTGGAACCGGAAAGTGACCTCTAAATGCAATTCCTATTTTCAGGACTGACCAGTTGGTTGTTTATAAGAGCAGAGAGCTCAACAGAACTGTAAGAATTTGATAGTACCTGCATGGGTAATTTTCTCGATAAAACAGAATAATCACCTGTCCCCTCCCCCTCCCCCCATCTTTTCCCAACACTCCAACACACACACACACCCTCTCTGACCAGAGAATTCCAGGCTTCTTTAGCAATTACTGACTGGATCACTGAATTATCTTGATTGAAACGATCTTCACTCTTCAAAGTTGAACTTTGCTATTAATTTTGTCATGGAAAATTTACTTATCCCCTAAAAGCCAAGAACAGAGATTCTTAATCTGGGATTCCTAGATAGGATCTCCTGAAATGAATGGAGAATTTAGTCCGTGCAGTTGTCTGTGCAATAGCCTGTGGAAAGGGTTCATTGCTTTCATCAGATTTGCAAAAGAACCAGAGACTTCTTAAATGTTCAGAACTACTGTTCTAGAGGTCCTCTAATGTATCTGGAAGACATTAGAGGTTTCAAAAGAAAGTCTTGTTTCACTGTTAACTTAACATTTCTAGAACTTCCTGCTGACACAAGGCTCTAGCCCAGCAGTTGTTTCTTTTTTATAAAAACCAAAATTGCTGTGGGAGGTGTTGGGGGCAGGGGTAGGGGAACTTAAAGGCGTGGAGGATCGTGAGTTCTCCTGCTTTCACCAGGAGAAGCGTAGCACGGTCCCCGAGTTCCCTCCCTCGTTGCTACTCTACAGTGCCCATTTGCCCAGTGCCGGGCACAGGCACAGGAACTAAGTTTAGATATTTTGGGTTCAAGCCTCACCCTGTTACTTTCTACTGGTTGTTGGAGCTTGGTCAAACAAATGCCTCCCTGTCCTAATTTTTCATCTATAAAAGGGGACAATAATACTTCCCTCTCAAAATTCTTATGCGAATTAAATGAGATAGATTATTACTCTCAGAAGTAAGTGCATGACACAGAGTCCCCCTCCTGTTCTCCCCCTTGAGAACAGATGTGTTTTGAAATTCAGGTTTGAGGTTTCATAAATGTAATATATTTCTGCCTTTTCTATCATTTAATAGCACAAGCATCATCCACGATCAAATATACAAATATTTTTATAGCAAAACTATCAATATTCACATTAAGAGAGATGAAACAAGATTACAGACAGGCTTACATCAATTCAGGACAGGTTTTGCCACCAGAAAGTTTCAATTTTCAGAGCATTTTGGATTTGGGGATTGCGAATGTACAATTGTGGACCTGTCTTCTGTCAACCACTGTTGGTCGAACCCTGCTTTTCTCAGTTCCCAAAGTCCGGATTCTCAGTCATTCCTGAGTCACCACCCTTGTCTTGTCCCCAGTTGAATGC
Source organism: Galeopterus variegatus (assembly GCF_000696425.1). Lineage (NCBI taxonomy): Eukaryota > Metazoa > Chordata > Mammalia > Dermoptera > Cynocephalidae > Galeopterus > Galeopterus variegatus. The sequence goes on along the minus strand of NW_007728277.1, from coordinate 156,733 downwards.
TCTCAGCGTTGGCGCTGGCCCTGTGGCTGAAGCTGCCACCGGGGGGATGTATTTATCCTACCTTCATTCTCATTTGAACCGTATTCTGCTTAGTTGGCGGCTCCTCTCTCTGGGTGAAGAAGATTTTTCTCTTCTCTTGCTTGGCTTTGTCCTAAACTCTCCCACTTCCCTGGGCAACGTTTCCTGCCACAGCTCCACCACTCGAGGGGCTGTCTGCTGCCCAATATATTCTCGAGGAGCTATCAAGATTGCTCCTAGTGACGTTGGCTGCTCACTGGTTAGAAGAATACTCTTCCCTGGAGATGAGAGGGGACATTCCTCAGTTCCATTCAGGTATGCCTGAGAGCTGCTTGCAGCTGCTTGACAATGACGCAACAAAATCCTCCTGAGGACAGAGCTTCCAGCTTCTCTTCCCCATTGCAGAGGGTCGCGAGAGAAGGAATGTGCACTCCTGCATCAACATAGCAGCTGAGGGCCACACTTGCAGTGGCGTGGGGGCAGTCATGGAAGGCAGTGGCTGTTGTAGGCCACCCACATTATACCACATGATCATGGGGATCACGCACTTTAATACTGGTGTAGTGGAAAGAGCATAATGAAATGCATGGAGGTTTGATTTCTAGTTCTTTCACATACTATGTGATCTTGGGCAAGTTACTTTACATTTTCTGGGTCTTGGAGATAAAATGGGGACTAGGGCTATGATTTGGAGTATGTGAGATAACCTATATAATGTCCTAATAAACCTCCGGTCCCTTCCTTTAGTGCTCTTCCAGAGGCTTTCCTTTACGAGTCCAGAGACCCTTGAAGGAGAGGAGGAACATGTCTTCTCTTCGAATTTATTAGTGCAAGGTCTGGCCGGTAGCAGACATGTAATAAACTGTTGAATCAATGAATGAATGTAATTGTTTCTGAAGTTGGTAGCATATCTTTAGTCCTGTAAATCTGATATCCACAATTTGATAAGAGGCCACTAGGGAGGATGCCTGAGCAGTAGCTTCATGTTCCAAGTAACCAAATCTCTCTTCAATGTGGTTAACAGAGATAGACTGTCACAAACTCTTCCACTCAACAATGTTTTTTTTTTTAATGGAACTTTTAATTTTATAGACTGAGTAATATAGCCTAATAACTAGTATAAAAAGTGTCATGTTTAAAAAAAAGATGTCTCAATTTAGAGTAAGGTTTTAAGATCCACAACGATTTAATACACTTTTCACTAATCCTCAACTATTATTAATTAGAGCTTAATTTAATCCTAACATTTCCTTGGGTTCAAGCAGATTATAATGACCAAATTAAGTCTGAAAGGTTTTGAAGACTCAAGATTCATCGAGGGCTTCATATGGGTTTTGGGAATTAAGATACCTTGGATTTAAAAGCCTATTCCAACAGTTCTGTATTTAATTATTCCTCTACTCTCTTGGAATAGAGAAGAAACCAATTGACTTCTTATTAATACAGAAAGCACCGATACTGTTTTTGCAGGTTTTTCAATTAGCCTCAGTTCCTTTATTTGTAAAAAGGGCACTAGCAGTATTTGCCACGCCCACATGAAACACCCCAGGTGAAAGGGCGCTTCCAACTGTGAAAAACCACGACTACTGCGTGGAACATTATTGGGTAATACTGCCAAAGGCTTTTTTCAGGGCTAATTTATCATAATTCCAATGTGTGGTTGAGCAGTAAATGAAGATTACATAGGCTTTTTGTTTACAATCCACGTTTTCCTTTCTGTCTAATGCTTATTTTTGCTATCTTTGAAAGAAATGTTGGAGGAAAATACTCCATGTGGTGTGTGTGTTTCTTTTTCTTAGAGTGCATTTTTTCATTTTTGTCTCTAATAGAGTAAAACCGAAGAGAGTCTCTAAGAGCAATCACCATGACTAGAATCCGAGTAAGAGAAGAGAAAGATCGGAGAGGAAAAGGTGCTGAAGTCAGATGCAACTGGAACAGCTCAGCTTGTAAGAGGGAGGCATATTGGTTGGGAAGTTCTTCCGCCATTCTGATAGGTATTACAATGCGTTCCTCCTAGACAGAACACTGATGCTGATGTGAAAAAGTGCTGCTCAGGAGGCTTGAGATATAAAGAGGCAAGATGCTCAAGATAGCTAACGTGGGTGAGGACAAAATGGGGAATAAGGATGTGTGAATTCCTCACACTTGGCCTATGTGATCCGGCACTCCTTCCAGGATTCAAGAGCATGTGTACAATTAATTCAGCCAAGCTCTGCAACCTCTTCCCACAAAAAGGCAGATCCCTCTTAATTTCTCTTTTCTGTCCATTCCTTTTCATTTTATTCAATATAACCTTGAATTTTACCTGGGTAGAGGTAGTTAGTCACATGCATGAATCTACTTCATTTCCTCTGATGATAAGGAGGAGGTGTGAGAGAGGGGGCAAGAAGAAGCAGGCTTTGATTAATATTTCAGTCACGGAAGAGGGATTCAGCTACTAGATGAAGGCGTATTAAAGAATAGCTCCCAGATAAATGTACTTGGGGAGTTCATCTTGAATCATTTGACATGAGATTCACAGTGAATCAAAATTCAGGTGATTTATACAGTTGCATTAGGTTCTATTAGTATTAATGGGAAATATGCATGTGTATCAGTACATGCATTAGGGGAGACAGACTCCCTGAAGCTTTTCTGCTTTGAGGCGAAAGCTACAACCATTTTCACCTTCTCCACGATGGAAATAGAATTGTGGCCATTAAGTAAGCGTTCAGTGCTCCATGCTCAGCAGAAAAAGGCTTCATTCTTAAAGATGCAAATAAAACTCTGTTTTATATTTGTAATTAAAGGTATTATAGCACATGGCCACATCTTATTACTACTATTTATAATTTGCTATTTAGGATTCATTTTTATTATCAGCTGTGTTTGGTCAGTTTTCCTATAGTGAAAAAGAGCAGTTGCCTAGTCCTTTATTTCCATGTCAAAGATGAAAAAATAGTCAAAGTTTGGTAGTGAATCATACAGAGAGGCATTCCAAAAGTAAAATAATAAACTGTGTTAGAAAAGTCAATTTCTCCAACTCACAAAGCGAGAAAAAGCTAAAGCTGTCTCCTATTCATTTTCTGGAGAGAAAAGGTTTAAGTCAAGTTTGAGGCAGTAAAAACTCTACAATATATTATCGTTGTATCAGTAATGATGATTCAGCTGCTAATGAAGAAGACCCAATTCAAAACGGCTCAACCTACTAGGAGGTTTATTATTTCACAAACACGGTGCCCAGGGTTAGTTCTATCATGCTATCTACTATGAGTATTATGTTATCAAGGACCTTCTCCACCCTTCCCCTCCACCATCCAGCAAGTTATCCTTGTACTTCAAGGGAAAAAATGGTGTTTTTCTAAAAAATGGTTCTGGCTTTAGTTGTAAACCCAACAGTGCCAGTGGAGGAAGAAGGATCATCTCCTATGCATCACTTTTTGTCAGCAAAAAAGTTTTCCTTTATCAGACTTCCTTTAGCATCATAATGGACAGCATTAGCTCATATTCTTCTTCCAAAATTAGTAAGTGGCAGGGTGACATCATTGAGATGGCAGAATAGATGGTCACCAGCATCACTCTCCCCTGCAAATGACCAATTTAAAACTATCAAAAAGGAAAGACTGCCAAAACTGGGACTGCTGGAGCTCACGGGAAGAGGAGGAGAGACCTATGAAGTTAGTGAAGGTGGGAGAAACTGCTGTACGGGAAGAAGAAGAAAATGCTCTGACCATTTCAAGTCCCAGCCACTGCAGGGCCCTGCGAGAGGTAAGAAGAAGCTACAGCACACAGGAACAGCTTGCCTCAGCTGAGTCCTTTGCATGAAGTTGCAAGTTGCCTGGAGTCTATAGGGGAGAAGAGGGCTTTGGAGTGCACCATACAAGGCCCCAGGCCAGCAAGACCACTGACAGGGTTCCTGTGGACTCACATAGAAGCAGGGGGCTGCAACCAACCAAAGAAAGGAACCACCTAGAGGCCGATGAGTCACTGCAAGTGACTCATGAATGGCCTACCTCACAGAAAGCATTTGGAGTGCAGGAGTGAGTGTGGCATGCTGGGAGAACATTGAGATGCAGAGTGAGGAGCTGATCTGCCTTCTGATTGGCATAGGCCCACTCAATGGAGACTGGTCAGGGTGATAGAACTGCAGGGGATGCAGCCTGCTGGAAAAACTCTGCAGGAGTGAGTGTGGCATGCTGGGAGAACATTGAGATGCAGAGTGAGGAGCTGATCTGCCTTCTGATTGGCATAGGCGCACTCAATGGAGACTGGTCAGGGTGATAGAACTGCAGGGGATGCAGCCTGCTGGAAAAACTCAGTCCCAGGCTGGAATTTCCACATGGTTTAGGTGTATGTGACCTCATAAGATCTGGAAGTGCTTAAAAGGCCAACAGTTAAGACCTGGTCTGCACAAAAAGCCTTGCCCAGAGAATCGGCAGCAAAGCAGCATTTCAGTGCAACCACAGAGCTCAAGTGCTCATCCCCACAGGAAGCTCCTCCAATTTTTGAATTAACCAAAACCACAGACCAGAGACAAAGCTCTGATATTAACCAGTAAAGGTCTAACAACACCAAAGAAAACACCTATAAAATCTAGAAGAGATAGCAGTCTCCTCAAATGCCCAAGCATCAATGTAAAGACACAAAGATTGAGAAAGAACTGAGAAGTATGACAAATCAGGCAACAGCAATTGATCAAACAAAGGAAACAAATCAGGCACCAGCAACTGATCCAGGGGAACTGCACATTTATGAAATGTTTGACAGAAAATTCAGAATAACCCTCTTAAGGATGTTCAGGGAGTCACAAGTAAATATAGATAGAAAATGAAATAATATACGGAAAATAATTCAGAGGCAGAATGAGAAACTTGACAAATGAATAGGATCAATTAAAAAAAACAAATAGAAATTCTAGAGATAAAGAATACATTATCTGAACTGAAAAACTCTATAGCTCTAACAGCAGACAATCAAATAGAGGAAAGAATCAATAACCTTGAAGATAGAACATATGAAATTATCAAATCAAAGGAGCAAAAAGTAAAAAGAATAAGAAAAAACAAAACAGAAATGCAACAAATATGGGACTCCTCCAAGCAAAATAACCACCACATAATTGGTATACCCAAAAGAGAGGAAAAAGGAAGAGACTTAGAAAGCATATTCAAGAAAATAATGGCTGAAAATTTCCCAAATATGGAGGAAGATGACAACATCCAGGGACGGGAAGGTCAGAGGTGGCCACTCAAATTCAATCCAAGGAGGAAAACCCCAAGACACATAATAATCAAATTATCAAAAAACCAAAGACGGAAAGAATACTGAAAGCAGCAAGAGAAAATAAACAACTTAACTTTCAAAAGAGCCCCAATATGTCTCTCAGCAGATTTCTCAGTCGAAACCCTACACCCAGAAGAGAATAAGATGATATATGCAGGGTGCTGAAGGGAAAAGACTGTCAGCTAAGAACTCTCTATCCAGCAAAACTAATCTTCAAATATGAAGGAGAAATAAATAAAGTCTGAGACAAACAAAAGCTAAGAGAATTCATCAACACTAGACCTGCCCTACAGGAAATGCTAAAAGGAGTTCTTCAATCTGAAAGAAGACAATGCTAAGGAACAGCAAGAAAACATTTGAAAGAACATAACTCATTAGTAAAGTAAGTTCACAGACGACTTCAGAATACTCCCGTGTCATAAGGGTGGTGAATAAACTGCTTACATCCTTAGTATGAAGACTAAAGGACAAACCTAACAAGACACTAACATATACAGCAACCATATAAGAGACAGGCAATATTAAAAGATGTAACTTGAAACAACAAATTGTCAAAAAGTAGAGGGGAATGATGCCAAAGCATAGAGCTGGCTTTGGATTTTCCTTTCTTCTTAGATATCAAAGTTAAGGTGCTCTTAGTCTAAAATAATCTGCTATAACATTGTTTTTGTAAGCCTCATGGTTACCATAACACAAAAACTTATGAGACATACTAAAAATAAATAGCAAGAAATCAAAATGCACTGCTAGAGAAAACCACTGAATCACAAAGAAAGACAGTAAGATTGGAAAAAAGGACCAAAAAACAACCAGAAAAAAAGGAACAAAATGGCAGTAACGAGCCCCTGAATACCAATAACTCTAAACATAAATGTATTAAACACCCCAGTTAAAAGACACAGAGTGGCTGAATGGATTATAAAACAAGTACCAACAATATGCCACCTGCAAGAAACCGACTTAACCAGTAAAGACACACATCATCTGAAAGTGAAGGAATGGAAAAAGATATTTCATGCAAATGGAAACCAAAAAGAACAGGCATACTATACTTATATCAGATAAAATAGATTTTAAGCCAAGAAAAGTAAAAAAAAAGATAAGGAAGGTCATTATGTAATGACAAAGGAATCAACTCAACAAGAGAATATAACAATTCTAAATATATACACACCCAGCTCCAGAATTCCCAATTATATAAAGCAGTTACTATTGGACCAAACAGGAGAAATAGACAATAACAGTTGGGTACTTCAATACCCCAGTTTCATCAAAGATAGATCATCCAGACAGAAAATTAATAAGGAAACATCAGAATTAATCTCTACTCTAGGCCAATTTGATCTAATAGACATTTATAGAACATTTCATTCAACAGCTGCAGAATACACATTCTTCTCAGCAGCACATGGAACATTCTCCAGAATACACCATATGTTAGGTCACAAAACAAGTCTCAACAAATTTTAAAGAGTTGAAATCATCAACTACCTTGTCTGACCGCAATGGAATAAATCTAGAAATCAACAACAGAAGGGCCACTAAAAACAGTACGAATACATGGAAATTAAACAATATGCTACTAAACAAGGAATGGGTTAAAGAAGAGATCAAACAGGAAATTAAAAATTCCTGGAGACAAATGGAAATGAAAACACAGCATACCACAGCCTATGGGATACAGCAAAAGAAGTTCTAAGAGAGAAGTTCATAGCAATACATGCCTACATCAAGAAAGAAGAAAGACTTCAAATAAACAATCTACCATTATACCTCAAGTAGCTGGAAGAATGAGAACAAGCCAAACCCAAAATCAATAGAAGGAGAGAAAAAACAAAGATCAGTGCATAAATAAATGGATCAGAGATTGAAAAAAATATAAAAGATCAATGAAACAAAGAGTTGGTTTTTCAAAAAGATAAACAAAATTGATAAATCTTTAGCTAGACTAAGGAAGAAAAAAAAAAGAGAAAATATTCAAATAAATAAAATCAGAAATGAACAAGGAGACATTAGGTATTTGACCACAGAAATATAAATGATCATAAGAGACTACTATGAACAACTGTATGCGAATAAACTGGAAAACCTAGGAGAAATGGATAAATTCCTGGACACATAAAACTTATTCAGGTTGAGTCATGAAGAACTAGAAAACTTAAACAGAGCAGTAACAAGTAATGAGATTGAAGCAGTAATAAAAAGTCTCCCAACAAAGAAAACCTCAGGACCAGATGGCTTCACTGCCAAATTCCACCAAACATTTAAAGAAGAACTAATACCAATTCTTCTCAAACTCTTCCAGAAAATCGAAGAGGAGGGAATACTTCCAAACTCATTCTGCTATGCCAGTATTACCCTCATACCATAACTGGAAAAAGGCACAACAAAAAAGAAAACTGCAGACCAATATCCCTAGTGAACACAGATGTAAAGATCCTAAACAAAATACTAGCAAACAGAATCCAACAACACATTTAAAAAGATCATTCATCATAACCAGGTGGGATTCAACCTGGTGATGCAAGGATGGTTCAACATATACAAATCAATAAACGTGATATATTACATCAACAGAATGAAGGAAAAAAACCCATATGATCATTTCGATAGATGCAGAAAAAGCACTTGATAAAATCCAAAACTGCTTCATGATAAAACCACTCAACAAACTAGATATAGAGGAAATGTACCTCAACACAATAAATGCCATATATGACAAACCCACAGCTAATATCATACTGAATAGACAAAAATTAGAGGCTTTCCTCTGACATTTGGAAGAAGACAAGGATGCCTAATTCTCCCACTTTTATTCAACATAGTACTGAAAGTTCTAGTCAGCACAATAAGGCAAGAGAAAGCAATAAATTTAACCAAATCAGAAAGGAGGAAGTCAAACTATCCCTATTTGCAGATGACAATGACCATATACACAGAAAACCCTAAAGTCTGCACCAAAAAATTACTAAAATGAATGGATTCAGTATAGAGGCAAAATCAATGGATACAAAACTATGCTATCTACTCTGAGTGAGTCATTGTGCGGTACATACATGTATAGAAACACACTATACCCCACAAAAATATAAAGGTAAATGTTAAAATTTAAAACATATTTGGGGGGGGGGGGGAAGAAAAGCAAAAAAACAGTTGAAATGACTCAGATCTTCCCAGAGCATACTTTTTGAAAAAGCCCAAAACCCCAAAACAAAAATGAAAAACTGAAAAACCAAAACTAAAACAAAAACTTGTCTTCTTTGAGTGTAAAGGGAGTTTCTAAGATCATAATATAACTGCACTGCTGCATTGTAATTGCATTATTTAGAACTGTTAAAACATCTCTTAACCTCACATATTATTTAATAACTTGAAAACACTAATATAGTGAGAAGACTTCACCAAAAAATTACTAGAAGAATAAATGAATTCAGTATAATGGCAGGATACAAAATCAGCACACAAAAATCAATAGCCTTCCTGTACACCAATAATGAAATAGGTGAAGAAGAAATCAAGAAAGTAATCCCATTCATCATAGCTAAGAAAAAAAAAAAAAAAGAAATACTAAGGAGTAAATTTAACCGAGGAGATGAAAGGCCTCTACAACAAAGAGTATAAAACATTGGTTAAAAAAAAAAATTGAAGAAGACAAATAAATGGAAATATATTCTGTGGTCTTGGGTAGAAAAATTAACATCATCAAAATGTCCATATTGCTCAAGCAATATACACATTCAGTACAATCTCTGTCAAAAATACCAATGACATTCTTCACAGAAATGGAAACAATGATCATAAAATTTGTATGGAATCACAGAAGACCCTGCATAGCTAAAGCAATCTTGAACAAAAAGAACAAAGTTGGAGGCATCACATTTCCTGACTTCAAAATATACTATAAAGCTATAGTAACCAAGACAGCGTAGTACTGGCATAAAAATAGGCAAATAGACCAAAGGAACAGAATAGAAAAGATTTTTTTATTTTTGGTAACTGGCCAGTATGGGAATCCAAACCTGTGACTAGGGTGTTATCAACACCGTGCTCTCCCAAGTGAGCCAATGGAACAGAGTAGACAGCCCAGAAATAAACTCATGCACTTACAGCCAACTGATTTTCAACAAAGTTGCCAAGTACATACAGTAGGTAGGGAAAGGATAGTCTCTTCAATAAATGGTGCTGGGAAAACTGGATATCTACATGCAGAAGACTGAAACCAGACCCCTATTGGGCAAAAGCCACAGCTGTGCCCTTTGGACGGAGTTGTTTGGAGGTGGCAGGAGAGAAGAGAGCCATGGTGGCCCCCAGGCCAGCAAGACCACTAATAGGGTCCCCATGGACCCACATAGGAGTGAGGAGACATAGCAACTGAAAAAAGGAGCCACTCAGAGGCTGGTGAGTCATCACAATGGACTGGCGCACTGCCTGTCCCATGGGAAGTGTTTGCAGCATGGGCGATGGGGGAGAGGGGCCCACCAGGGGAACACTGGGACACAGCAAGGACAGCTGATCTGTCCCCCAAGAAGCACAGGACCACTCAGAGGAGACTGGTCAGGAATATAGAATTGCATGGGGTGCAGTTTGATGAAAAGACTCAGGCCCAGACCAGTGTTTCTACACAACCCAGGTGCACTGGATTTCTCTAGACCCAGAAGTACCTAAAAGTCAACCATTACAATCTGAGCTTCACATAAAGCCTTCCCTAGGGAAGCAGCAGCAAAGCAGCAATTTAGCTAAAACACACTCAAGTACTGGTCCTCATGGGAAGTTCCCCTGTTTTAGAAGTAAGCAAAGGACAAAAAATTAGTTCTGGCCCAGGCACACCACCAGAGCCTCGGGGCCTGTCCAGGGACCTGAGACATGGAGCCAGGGACTGGAGCCCCCTCCCGCAACCAGGCACACTGCCAGCACCAAGGAGCATGCCAAAAACATCACCTCCCTGTGGGTGGCCCACCACAGCCACCACAATAACCACGGCTGCTGTGAAAGTGGCTAGACACCACAACCACCACGCAGATGGTCCGCCAGCCATTGGAATGCATTGACAAAAGGAGAGTCATCAGCAGAGACCAAAGAAAAGAAGAGGATGTCTCTCTCCACAAAGCCCATTCCAAAGTGACAGAAAAAGCATCTGTTCTATGATAATATTAGGGGACCTGATCACACCTCTCAGCACTGGACAGATCATCTAGGCAACAAATCAACAGAGTAACCATTACTCTTTCAGAAGAAGAGAAGATATCTAGGGTAACTAGAGGGGTGGGGGGTCAAGAAAGGGGGATGGGGAGAGGTTGGACAAGGGGCATAAAGAATAAGTACGATATATTACAATATATATGCTAGTAATATTGATTTGATCAACATATCTCAATGTTAAACCCCCAAAATATGTATAATTAATTATGATTCAATAAAAATTAAAAAAAAATAATAATAAAGGAGAACCACACAAGAAAACTCCTGAGTTGGAGGGCAAAGGGCCCAGAGGAGAGGGCTAATGTAAGGGAGACTGCTGGAAACCCTGGCTGAGGGAGAACTGGAAGCTTCCAGCAGGAGGAGAGACAGCATCCTTGACCAAGGGTCTTGGGAGCAACTCACAAAAGCACCTGCCAGAGAAAGAGCCTGCAAATGTGCATCTGCTGTACCAATAGGACTGTGCCTGCCAGGGAAGACTGTGTCCTTGCCCCAGTCCCCATCCCCTGGCATGGGGGGTCAGAAACTGAAGGGAAGAAAAGGAGCTGTGACAGGAAAGATGGCAACACTAACCCTATTCTCCCTGCTTCCTCAGTCTCGCAAGCTCGAAGCAGGTTGGCCTGCAGGAGGAGAGTCCGTTTCAGTTGAAAGAAGTGCAAGTTGCACTGGACATTCTAATTATTGAAGTAAGATGGTCCAGTGGATGGAAAGGGACCAAAAACCTTTGAGATCTGCTTGAGATTTCACCCAAGGCCAGAAAAAGGGAAAATCCAGAGAGTGGATTTGAAGTAAATGTGGGAGAAAGAAAACCGTTGCTTTATTATTGCGCTTGTACTCATCTTGTTCAATAAAATAGTAACAAATGTAAGAAATATTTTTAAACAAGTATTGGATCATACTGAGTTCTTACAAAAACCAAATGACAGTACATGGAAAGCATCTAGCATGATGTTTAGTACATAATAAATGCTCTGCGTTACCGATTATTATTATTATTATTATTACTACTACAGTTTTATAATTTGCCTTTCTTCAGTTAACAATATGTCCTGAATATATTTTCATGTCAGTAAATACAATTATGGCATAAAACTAGAATATGAGTCCCACATTGTTTTACTCACTAATGTATACTATTTACAACAATGCCTGGCACATAGCAGGTAAGCAATAAACAGTTGTTAAATGAGTCAAAAAAAAAAAAAAAAAAAGAAAAAGAAAAAGAAACTAGATCCTTATCTCTCACCATACACAAAAATCAACTCAAAATGGATCAAAGACCTAAATTTAAGACCCAAAACTATGAAACTACTGGAAGAAAACATAGGGGAAACACTACATGAAATGGGAGTGGGCAGCAGCACTTTTTTGAGCAAGACTATGGCACAGGTAACTAAAGTAAAAATACACCAATGGGACTACATCAAGCTAAAAAGCTTCTGCACAGCAAGGGACATTGTCAACAAAGTGAAGAGACAACTTACAGAATGGGAGAAAGTGTTTGCAAACTACACATCAGATAAGGGGCTATATCCAGAATATATAAGGAACTCAAACAACTCAACAGCAAAAAGACAAATAACCCAATTAAAAAAAATGGGCAAAGGACCTGAACAGACATTTTTCAAAAGAAGATGTACAAATGGCCAACAAGCACATAACAAAATATTCAACATCACTAATCATCTGGGAAATGCAAATTAAAACCACAATGACATATCATCTCATTCCAGTTAGAATGGCTATCAACAAGACAAAATAACAAATGCTGGCAAGGATGCAGAGAAAAGGGAACTCTCTTACATTGCTGGTTGGAATGTAAATTGGTACAGCCATTGTGGAAAACAGTATGGTGCTTCCTCAGAGAACTAAAAATAGATGTACCTCATGACTTGTCTGTCCTATTACTGGGTATATAGTCAAAGGAAATGAAATCAATACATCGAAAAGACACCTGCACCCCCATGTTCATCACAACTCTATCCACAATTGCCAAGAGATGGAATCAACCTAAATGCCCACCAATGGATGCATGGATAAAAAACCTGTGGCATATATATACAATGGACTACTATTCAGCTATAAAAAGAAACGATATTGTATCCACAATAGAATACTATTCTGGTATAAAAAGGAATGATGTCCTATTATTTGCAGCAACATGGATGGAACCGGAAATCATTATGTTAAGTGAAGTAAGTCAGGCACAGAAAGGCAAACACTGCATAATCTCACTCATATGTGGAATCTTAAAAAAAAAAAAAAGAAAGAAAAGTTGTTCCCATAGAAGTATAGAGTAGAATAATGGTTACCAGTACCTGGGGGTGGGTTGGGGAAGAAGTGCTGGGCTAATGGGTACAAAACTGTGCTATCTACCCTAAGTGAATCATTTGTGCCGTATATGTATATAGTGAAACAATACACTGTAGCCCACGAATATGTACAAGTAAATATCAAAATAAATTTTTAAACTCAAACAACAAAAACCAAAAGACACCAAAATAGGTAAGTGGTGAGAGAAGTGGAATTCCATGATTGGCTTAGATAATCAATTTTACTATCTCATTCTATGAACTCCAGAAGGGGTGGCCATCCCTCAGCTCATGGTCTCCCAGAAGAAGCCGGACACCATGCAGAATGGAGGCTCAGCAAGTAAGGAAATGGGGGAGTGTGGGGGGCGGGAATGGATATGAGTGTGTGCTACGCAGGTGAGTGTCATTACTGTGACCCTCAAAATCTACTTAAACGTGTTTTTGGTACGAAGGGCCTCATTGAAGTGCATGAGTGAGTGCCAGGTTTAGTCATGAACCTGATTCAATACAATCAGGGCACAGATTTGCACACTAAATCCTGAGTCCTGAAGCCAGCTCAAGCTGCGGTTTCTAGGTTTAGCAGACAAACTATGAGTAGACTGCTCACATTGAACCTGAACCTTTGACTCTAACTGACAAGCGTTTTAAAAGAGACAAAGAGGTAACACTAAGGTCAAGGATTTGGATCCCCATACCTGACAGCTGCCAAAAAAAAAAAAAAAAAAAAAAAAAAAAAAAA